>NC_086103.1:115941535-116243202 GCF_963921235.1 Mobula hypostoma | reverse complement strand
GCCCCAGCCGAGGGAACGTGTTGTGTCCTTGAGCAAGGCACTTAATCACACATTGCTCTGCGACGACACTGGTGCCAAGCTGTATGGGTCCTAATCCCTTCCCTTGGACAACATTGGTGTCGTGGAGAGGGGAGACTTGCAGCATGGGCAACTGCTGGTCTTCCATACAACCTTGCCTAGGCCTGCGTCCTGGAGAGTGAAGACTTTCCAGGTGCAGATCCATGGTCTCGCAAGACTAACAGTAAGGTCATTTAATGTAGTTTGACACTTGTCAGGTATGGTGATGATGTCATCAGTCAGGGACAGAATAACATGTGATGTGAGGGAGCATGGAAGCGAGAATGAGAAATAAAGACATTCTCAGACCATGAAGCTTTGAGTCATGATATATGCACTATCTGATTAAGTACTAGGACAGGTTGTAAATACACAACAGTGGCAACGAGCATATGGATTTTGCAAGTAAGTTGATAAGAATGGAGAAATCCGGGATCCAACACTTCCAATGTTTTACTGAGCCAGCTAGACTTGGTCTGAGATGGATATGATGGGTCAACTCATTTGAACTTTATGCCAATGGCAAAAGACTGATAGTGGACAATAACACAACAGATAATACAAAACAAAGAAGGAGAGCAGAACTTTTGCACCTCGCTGGACCAGATGGGCAGGATATATTCTCAACACGACCAAACACAGGACAAGTCACGGACTACACGGCAGAGCTGAATGCTTACTTCGTTCCCCGGGTCAACACTACTTTTGCCCGGCATCATTTTCATCAGCTTGCCCAAAGACAAGGTGAGACGGTTCAACTCGCCTTCAGCAGGCAGCAAAAGACAGCAATTTTCGAACTGACACAGACAACTAAATCAGGGACGCCAAAGTGGGAAAATGTCCGGAGAAAACTACTGGAGAATATGCAGGACCTAATGCTTGCCTGCATGCTGGAAATAGCGGCACAATGTGAAAAAGTAGAGGAATAGTTGTCAGCCATGTCACTCCAAGGGAGCCAGCCAGAGACTGCGCGCCGTGTTTCACACTGTGAGGACACAGCACATGGCAAAAGGACAGAGGGAAACAGTCTACTAATACAAATAAAAGGAAACGCAGATCATCTGGGTAGAGATCCAAAGTGACCAGTTCATGGACAGATGTTCAGAAAGTGCACTAGTAAGGACCACTTCGCAAAAATGTGCCGGACAAAAGGATTAAAGACACAAAAAGTGGACAATGTTGAGGATGAACAACAAGCATTTGCATTTGTTGTTAACGAGACAGATCTCTGAAAAAATTACTTTCTTGTGTAGGGGTGTAAATTTGTGCACATTAGTAGATTCAGGAGCCAGAAGTAATATACTGGGTGAAAATGTGTGGGAAAACTAAAGTCACAGAAGATAAAGTGCCATTCATTTATTCCTAAGCAGAAGAGGAAGCTGTACCCATATTCATCCAGCACATCACTGGGGGTTAAGGGGGTGTTTGAATGTGAAATAAGTATTGGAAACGGAACAGACCAGGCAGAGCTCATCATGATAAAAGGGAATGGTGAACCAGTCTTGGGTAGAGAAACAGCTACAACTTTGAGTGTGTTAAAGATTGGAGAAAATGTGTCAGCAGTGACAGACGTTAAAGAGTCACTTAAGCTGCAGTACCCAAAAGTGTCTGAAGGGGTTGGAAAGCTGAACACTAAGCAGATCAGTCTGTACATTGATCCAAAAGTAAAGCCTGTGGCCCAGCCACTCAGACGCATAACTTACAACTTCAGGGAAGCTGTTAGGAAAAAAAATGAACAGCTAATGAAACTGGACATTATTGAGAAGGCTGAAGGCCCAACTCCTGGGGTTAACCGGGTAGTAATTTTTACCAAAACTCGACAAGGACATCAGAATATGCCTAGACGTGAGAAGGACAAATGAAACAATTGTGAGGGAGATATATCCCATTCCAACTCTAAGTGAGATACTACAGAGTACAAATGGAACTACAGTATTTAGCAAACTAGACTTGAAATGGGGCTATCACCAGCTGGAACTAACTCCAGAATCTAGAGAGATGATCACATTTGCTGTGCATAATGGGGTGTAGAGACTGATATTTGGTGTGTCATCAGCCAGTGAGCAATACCAGCATGAGACAGCAAATGCTTTAGCTGGAATTGAAGGAGTTGAGAACATCTCAGATGATGTGAGTGTACATGCACCTAACCAAAAACTGCATGATGCGAGACTGAAAGAGGTTCGCTGAACGTGGATTGACACTGAACCTGGAGAAATAACAGTTCAACATGGACAGACTAGCTTTCACGGGAATTCTCTTGTCACAGAAAGGATTCAGACCAACTGAGGAGAGAGTGCGAGCAGTAATGGAGGCTTCTGAACCACAGAACACCACAGAAGTGAGGAGTTTCCTTGGTCTTCTTGGCTACAGCAGCAGATTCTTATCACAGCTTGCAACTTTGTCAGAACCACTGAGACAATTGACCAGGAAGGACACACAGTTCAAGTTCGGAGAAGAACAGAGGCAAGCATTCAAGGCACTAAAAGAGGAGCTAGCAAGAGCAGGTATATTGGCCAACTTTGATAAAGATGCACCAACTAAAGTAATAGCAGATGCCAGCCCAGTCAGACCGGGGGCAGCACTCATACAAAAACAAAATGAAGAAATGGTATCTTTCTGCTATGTGAGTCGTAGTCTCACAGACAGTGAACGAAAATACTCACAAACAGAGCAAAAAGCAGTAGCACTAGTGTGGGCCTGTGAGAGACTTCATCCTTATTTGTAGAGAGGAAAATTTGACCTGATCACAGATCACAAACCTTTGGAGATGATATACAGCCCAAGATCTAAACTACGCACCAGAGCGGTGGGTCTTGAGAGTGCAGCCATATGACTACAAAGTCATGCACGTGCCAGGAAAAGAGAACATTGCAGACCCACTGTCGGGGCTACTGGGAGAGGATGCTCAAAAAGAGAAAGACACGCATTACTCAGAGAAATGTCAGGTTCATAGATGTGAGTGCTACGCCTAAAGCCCTGACAACATGAGAGGTGGAGGGAGCCTCAGCCACAGATCCAGAGCTGCAGGAAGTGCGTAAAGCCATCATGAATAGCCACTTTGAGAACTGTAGGGCATATGCGTCCATTGCAAATGAGCTGTGTGTAGCGGGCCAACTTATCCTCAGAAGGACACAAATTGTGTTACCTTGTGCCTTACATGCTTTGCACACATGGGCACTTGCCAGAGCTCATGAAGGACACTTGGGAATAGTTGGTACAAAACAGCACCTCAGAACCAAGGGTTGGTGGCTTGGTACGATTAAAGCAGCTGAGAAATACTGCAAAACTTGTCACGGCTGTCAAACTGTATCTAAACCTGACCCTCCAGAACCACTAAAACTGACACCGTTGTCGGATGGTCCTTGGCAGGAGGTAGCTGTTGATTTGTTTGGACCATTACCAACAAACCATTCCATTCTAGTAGCAGTTGATTCCTACAGCCGATTTTATGAATATGACATTTAGACCTCTGCAACTGCACAGAGAGTTACTGATAGTCTGGAGAACATTTTCGATAGACATGGACTGCCCATATCTATCAAATCAGATAATGGACCTCAATTCAGACCTGAACAGTTCAAGGAATATTGTAAGAGTAATGGAATCAAGCACCTGAAAAGAACACCAAAGTGGGCTCAGGCAAATGGTGAAGTGCAGCCACAAAATGCATCACTGATGAAAAGGATTAGGATTGCTTACGCAGTTGGACTTGACTGGAAACGTGAACTGAGAAAATATGTGACCGTGTACAGATGCATGAAACATACCACTACAGGGAAAAGTCCTTCTCTATGACCGCAAAATAAGGGGAAAGATACCAGATATCAAGGAGGTACACATAGAAGAACTGGAGGTATGAGATTGGGACGCAGAACAAACAAGAAAGTACAAGCTGATCACAGAGGTGCTCAAGAGTTGACTGTAAAAGTTGGGGACACTGTGCTTATCCAATAAGGAAAAGTGGAAAAATTCACCAGTCTTTTTAACACAAAACCACACAGGGTAGTGAGGAAAACAGGAAATCAAGTGGTAGTTGAATCTCTAACTGGGGTGCAGTATGCAAGGAACACCAAACATGTAAAAAGGCCCAACACAAGGAGACTTTTGACAAACAGGAGGAAACTCAAGGATTTGACAATGGGGTACCGAGGCAGGAGGACAATATATGATGGACAGTTACAGACAAGCTCAGATTCAGTGAGCAAAAGCCATTACCACACACTGAAACCAAAGAGAAACCGGTAGAGAGACCTCAAAGGGTTAGAAAACAACCTCTGAAGTTTAACGATCTTGTACTGAAGAAGAGTTTTAAGTTGTGGGTTTTGAAACAATGAAAACTGTTGTAAGTTGAAAATGCAGTTTACAGTTCCAGAGTTATCATTAAGTTGAAACAGAAAATGTTTTTGTTACAGTCATGCATATTAGAGAATGTGTGTTGAATTGAAATGGTTAAGTCTGTGAATTGAATGTGTTCTAAAACATTCAAATTCATTTCTCAGGAAAGGAGGGATGTCATGTACAGTATTGAAATGATAAGATCAGTTAATGTAGTTTGACTCTTGTCAAGTACAGTGATGATGTCATCAGTCAGGGACAGAACAATACCTGATGAGAGGGAGCACAGGAGCGAGAATGAGAAATAAAGACTTGTCCAGTGCATGAAGCACCGAGTCATCGTATATCCACTAATTAAGTACTAAGACAGGCTGTAAATACATAATGTATGTACGAAGACACAACAGAGCGCTGATGATGTAATACGGAGCAGCAATTTGCTGCAGGAATTTAGCAGGTCAAGCTGCATCTGTGAGGGGAAATGAACTGTCTAGGTTTCGAGTTGAAACTTTACATCATGGCTGTCTTTTTTTAAAAATGGGAACCTTTACAAGAGAGGCGAATGGCAAATGCAACCGAACTGGAAATTGGGGGGAGGGGGGAGCCTGCTGCAAACTGTGTGGATGGAACCAGGATCGGGAGGGAAAGGGGACTAAAATTAGAAGACTGAATGAACAGCAGAGGGATTAAGGCCCTGTTATAGGGTTTCAACACAGAACATCAACAATTTTTTTTCCTTCCAAAGATGCTGCTTGACCCAAGTACCCGGCAGATTGCTTGTTGTATGTGTATGGAATACTTTCTCAGACTTTCTGATCACAGCATTTGGTAAATCTATCATTTTAACTCAGTCAATAAGCCAACCAAGTTGTTTTGAAATGCATCCAATTCAGCAGCAAATATCACTGTAACCTATCAGTCATAAAACCTGTATGTGCCCTTTGAGGACATCTTAGTAATATTCAGGTATCATCAGCTATAATTAGTAAAATTTAAAATAATTTCCTTAAAAATATCCTTGTACAGGAAAAAATGCATTAAGATTAAAGTTCATGATTTTGTTGTCTTTAGTCAGAATAGAAAAAAACAATACTCTGTATATTTCCATCTCTCTGACACAGTGTCAACTTTACCCTCAATGTCGCAAAAACAAAGGAGCTGGTTGTGGACTACAGGAGAAATGGAGGTGGGCTAACCCCTATTGACATTAATGGATCTGGGATTGAGAGGGGTAACAGCTTTAACCCAGGCAACCTGTTAATATTCTACACCTTCACAGTATGTTCTGGGTCAATTTTGACCCGGCCCAAGAATCCCCTCATAACAAGTGTCTATACCAAATTTTGAACCACAGATCTATTTAAAACGCATATCTGACATTAATAAATGGGTGATTAATCCTTAATTAATGTTTCAGAGATCTAAAATCCATTTCAATAGATACCGGTCAAATTTGACCCGGAACATTCCCAATGTACAAAATTTTGTAGCACCTGTACAAAAGTATAAAATTTTTAAGTATTTTCATTTTTGTGCATTTTGGGTCACTTTAGGAAAATTCATCAAATTTCGGCTAAAAATGGCATTTAGGCTGTTTTTACTGCTGTCAAATATCAAAATGGGTCAAATTTGCCCCGAATAGTACGTTGGGTTAAATTCCTCAGCATACACTTCACCTCACGTGGTCTGTACATTCCGCCTGCATGGTGAAAAAGGCACAATAGCGCCTCTTTCATCTCAGACGGTCGAAGAAGTTTGATATGGGCCCCCACATCCTAAGAATTGGCTGCATCACTGCCTGGTGTGGGAACTGTACCTCCCTTAATCGCAGGACTCTGCAGAGAGTGATGTGGACAGCCCAGCACATCTGTAGATGAAAATTTCCTATGGTTCAGGACATTTACAAAGACAAGTGTGAGAAAAGGGCCCGAAGGATCATTGGGGGTCCGAGTTACCCCAACCACAAACTGTTCCAGCCGCTACCATCCGGGAAACGGTACCACAGCAAAAAAACCAGAACCAACAAGCTCCGGGACAGCTTCTTCCACCAGGCCATCAGGCTGACTAATTCACGTTGATTTGAGTGTATTTCTATGTTGTATTGACTATTCTATTTATTATAAATTACTATGGTTGCACATTTAGACGGAGACGTAACGTAAATATTACTCCTCGTGTATGTGAAGGATGTAAGAATAAAGTCAATTCAGTCTTAAAATAAAACTGTTATTTAAATGACATTGAGAGCCTGCACGTTCCTCTAAACGGCCTTGCAACGAAACTGACAAATTTTCCAAAATCTCAAAAGGGCTAAAGAAAACTAGACGTGAAACCTTCACAACTTACAAGGTGTTTCCAGCACTCATCTCAACAGGCTGCTCAGCTCCACTCCACAGATTCGCGTGCACCTGGAAACAAGGCTCGGATTTCCGCAAGATGGGAAGGTGAATAAACGATCAGTCCTCATAAATGGGCAGCGCAGTCGGGAACTGCTGCAACCCCACTTCACCTTTCTTTGGGACTTAACGAGACACAATGCCTGCACACTCAGAACTGCAGCACTACCCCGAACCGCCAATTTCACCACTAACTGCAGCCGGAACCAAAAGTCGGGTCAACCCGGAAGCAGAAGCGGGAGGAAGCTGGACACGGCGGCGAGCGACTGCAGTGAGTACTCCGCTGGTTTCGGGCAGCGTCCGAGTCTTCGTGTCCCTTAGTTACGCCTTTGTCCCTGGGCCCTTTTTACTGAGGTCTTACATGACTTTTCCTTGCATCAACATCTACATTCCTCGAGCATCATTCCTGATGCAAAGTCACGATCAGCCCTTTGCCTCCATAGAGCTGCAGTTTGTTTCAGATTCCAGTATTCGCCTTTTCTGCGGTAATTTGAACCCGCTGCTTAATTATGCCCAGCATGCTCTTTATCCCCTTTGACAATTTCCCAAGGAAACGCAGGTCTAACTGCCGTTTTGCATACTCCATTTGCAGAGCCCCAAATGGTGGTTTCGGGTTAAAAATGATTTCAGTAATGTGCCAAGCAGTGAGGAGAACAAATGGAAATTATTCGCCCGCCTTGTATTACAACATCTGAGTTGCCAATTGCCTCCACCCCACTTCAAATTTCTGTCCCATCTTTTTAATCATCGGGCTTCTATCCAAAGTCCAGGAACGGCTCTTTTTTTTTATTTGAACCTGTCAAATCCGTAACGTTGTGTTTAACTATCGTGGATCATAATAGACACGTTCAGAGAATGACTGCCTTACCATTCTAATGATCCGGGTACGATTCTGACCTCCAGTGATGGGTCGGTATGTGTGGAGTAGAGTTTGCATGGTCCCTGTGATTTTCGTCGCTTCCCCAGTTAAAAGACGTGCTGGTTGCCTGAAGTTGCTGCAATTTGCCCTTAGTGTAGACGGTTTGTCTGGGTTATATTGGGCATGTGCAAGAAAATAGATTACAGACAAATGCGGGGTTTGGGGATAGCTTTGAGAGCTGCCTTAGATTGATGGGCTGAATACTCTCCCATGTATAAGGAATATGAACATAATGCGAAATGAGTTGTTCTACTATTATAATTTTTGTTTCTTCCAGACACCATAATACATTTCTTTTCATGACCCAAGCTATACTACTTTGACTTTCTCTCTTATTCTTACTGTCATCTCTCTGGTGTTGCACCCAATCACCTATTCCTTTAATTATTCTTCCTACACCATCTGGCCCCCACTATACTTAAACTTGTGAAAGGAGATTGATCTGAAATATTGTTTCTCTCACCACAGAGTACTTAAAGCTGATTGTAATTTTATTTTGCTTCCCTGCACCTTGATTGCATTTCCTTGTACATCGGCTGGCTGAGGCAAACATTATGTTGGCAATTTCAATTGTGAGTAGCTTTTTTTTTACTCGTCATGAAGGATATTCACTTCTATAACTGAAGTACATGAGATCTTGCCAATGCTGGAAGTCCTGAGCAAAGTACAGGGAGTGCTGGCGGAACTCAGCAGGTCAGACAGCATCTATGGAGAGAAATAAGTAGTCAGTGTTCCAGGTCAAGACCTTTCAGCAAGACTGGAAAGGGGGAAGAAGCCAGAAGAAGGTGGGCTGAGGTAAAGGAGTACAAGGCGAGAGGGGAGAAGGGTGGGTGGGAGGGGAAGTGAAAATGAATTGACTACTTACATCCTTCAAATACACGAGGACTAAATCTTTATATTATGTCTCCATTCCAATGTGCAATTATAGTAATTTCTGATGAGTATTACGTACAACAGGACAGTCAGTGTAACATAGAAATACCGTAACATCAGCATGAATAAGCCGTCTGATGGCCTGGTGAAAGAAGCTGTCCTGGAGCCTGTTGGCCCCGGCTTTTATGCTGTGATACTGTTTCCCAGATGGTAGCAGCTGGAACAGTTTGTGGTTGGGGTGACTCGGGTCTCCAATGATCCTTCAGGCTCTTTTTTACACACCTGTCTTTGTAAATGTCCTGAATAGTGGGAAGTTCACATCTACAGATGTGCTGGGCTGTCCGCACCACTCTCTGCAGAGTCCTGCGACTGAGGGAAGTACAGTTCCCATACCAGGCAGTGATGCAGCCAGTCAGTCTTAACCCCTATAGAAAGTTATTAGAATTTGGGGGGCCCGTACCAAACTTCTTCAACCATCTGAGGTGAAAGAAGGGCTGTTGTGTCTTTTTCACCACACAGCTGATATATACAGACCACGTGAAATCCTTGGTGATGTTTATGCCGAGGAACTTGAAAGCCGTTCACCCTCTCAACCCAGATCCATTGATGTCAATAGGGGTTAGCATGTCTCTATTCCTCCTGTCGTCCACAACCAGCTCCTTTGTTTTTACGACATTGAGGGAGAGGTGGTTTTCTTGACACCACTATGTCAGGGTGATGACTTCCTTTCTGAAGGCTGCCTCATTATTATTTGAGATTAGGCCAATCAGTGCAGTGTCATCAGCAAATTTAATTAGATTGGAGCTGTGGGTGGCGCCACAGTCATGGGTATACAGAGAGTAAAGGAAGGGGCTTAGTACACAGCCCTGAGGGGTAGAGGTGAGGGGAGCCCACTCTTACCACCTGCCAGCGATCTGTCAGGAAGTCCAGGATCCAGCTACACAAGGCAGGGTGAAAGCTGAGGCATAGGAGGTGACAGGTGGAAGGGGTAAAGGGCTGAAGGAGGAGGAATCTGGTAGGAGAGGACAGTGGACATAACAGAAGGGGAAAGGGCACCAGAGGGAGGCGATGGGCAGACAAGGAAAAGAGAAAGGGTGAGAGGGGAACAATAATGGGGAATAGGATAGAGAGAAGGGGAGGACAGAGAAATTGATGTCCATCGGTTGGAGGATACCCAGATGGACTATGAGGTGTTGCGCCTCCAACCTGAGTGTGGCCTCATCGTGGCAGTAGAGGCGGCCACGGACTGATTGTTGGAAAGGGAAGTTGAATTGAAATGGGTGGCCACCTCATATTCTGTCTGAGTAGCCCCCAACCTGATTCTCCAACTCAAAGTAATTTCTCACCCCTCCCCTTTCTGGTTCCTCTCTCATCCCTTCTCTCCTCACCTGCCTATCACTTTCCTCTGGTGCCCTTCCTCCTTTCCTTTCTTCCATGATCCACTGTCCTCTCCTATCAGACGACTTCTTTCAAACCCTTTACCTCTTTCACCTATCACCTCTCAACTTCATTTCCACTTATCCACCTTCCCCTGACTTGGTTTCACCTATCACCTGCCAGCTAGTACTTCTTCCCCTCCCCTTCCCTCACCTTCTTATCTGGCTTCTTCCCTTCCTTTCCAGTTCTGATGAAGAATCTGAGCCTGAAACATCCACTCTTTAAAACTGAAGCACTATCTAATTCTATCACGGCACTGATCTAAATCACCAGGCACACTTTTCATTCTTTAAATCAAGTGCAAACCCAATATATCTGAAATCAACTTCAAACACCCATTTTCTTTCCGTTTCTTTCACAAAGCTTTCCTTTAGGAGTTGTTGTAATTATTTCTCCTCTTCCCAAGAATTTTGTTATACTTTTGCAATTCAGATGAAAAGCAGCATAATTGATACACTTCTCAGATAATCTATTTTAACCTTTTGGTTTTATTTTTAAGATTTTTGCGTTCACCTCATGTAGTTAAAATGATTCTTTTTCTGGTCTATAATAGTTGAGTACATTGCTGCATAATTTTCTGTTGAAGTGACTATAGCAGCTTTCATAATTTGTTATTTCATATTTAGTCTTCAGTTATCTTACATGATAGTTTGGGGACAATGAAAACGCTACAGCAAAAAAGTACAAGAAAATGGGAACAGAAATAGGCCACAGGCCCCTCATGACTGATTGACTTCCCATCTGTGCCATAAGACCATAATTTTTCAAATAACCATATAACTATTTAACTTGTCGTATAAGTCAAAAGGGTAAGTAATTATATATCATCTCTACCAATGAAGTTTAAGGTTTGTAAAAATGACAAATCTAGTTTAGAATGCATTCCTTTGTCAAACCAGCTACAGAAAGTGAAATAACTAGTGATAAAATACTGGATTCAATTGGAGAAAAAAGAAACAGAGTTAATCTATAATAGCAGACATGAGTGAATCTCAATGCTTGTACTAGTTAATTATTAATAATAGAAAAGTTAATGTTCAAGAACGATGTTGAAAGGGCTATTGAGAGTGAAATGGGAAAGATTTGATTTCAACGTTCAAAGTAAATTTATTATCAAAGTACATATCTCACCATATACAACCCAGAGATTCATTTTCTTGTGACATACTCAGTAATCCATTAATAGAATAATAACCATAATATAATGAATGAAAGACTTTCTTTGGTGTGTTTTGTTTGTACCCACTGTGCTTCATGTGCTGTGTATTTGATCCAGCAGTAAAATATTGTCATATCATGCACAGCAGCTTGTGGATTTCTGATTTAACTCCACATTTGAAGATTTTCCAAACAATTTCTTCTGACTGTGTCATTGTTTAGATGGCAAATTATGGCCTAATGTGAGTAGGTCACAAATCATCCTTCATATTTCTTATCTCCATTTTATTTTTGATTATTTTTGTATTAATGTTATTTGTAATACAGTTTATACTTGTTTTTCTTTGGTGCTGTACAGTTAGGTTTTTGCATTGCATCTGTACATACGTGTACTTGTGCATATGACAAAAGTTGGCCTTTATTTTGAGTCATTCTCCAATGTTTGTGCTTTGTTTCCTCTAATCTCTGTTGTGGCTTGAATTTTGATACTTATTCTCATTTTAATAATTAAATTGTAATTACACTTATGCTTATTTTTATTCTCTGTAAACGTAATGTTTTGACTTTTTATTTGCGCTTTCTGTTTGTCCTCCATTAAAAGAGTACTGATGTAAAAATCTCAACATGGTTGATGTAGATGTATTAATCCATTACTGTATCTCATAACATCGTATCCTTAATGCTGACGGGAATAGGACCCATCTCCTTCTGTGCCTTTGGAGGAAAACTCTTAGTGTCCCACCTTTACAAAACTGCATCACGTAATTTACAGCAGAAGAATGTTCTTGCTTCTCCAAAAATACTTGTAAAGTAGAAAAGCTCATATCGTCCATTCACTCTGCAGTCCTTGTTTCTTTTTATATTCAAATCATCTTTTATATATATCTACTATTGTCTGTTCTACGAATACATAATCCTTTTAATCCATCTGGACTCCATGAAAGTGTTGCAATCAGCACTACTGTCCAACTTCCATCATTTTCAAGTACTATTGACACAAAAGTAAAGTGTAGTTATGTACAATATCATGTATTCACCAATATGCACGTTTCAGGAACAGCTTCTTCCCCTGTTTCATCAGATTTCTGAATGGACAACGAATCCAGGAATGCTACATCACTATTTTCTTTCCTCTCTTTTAGCACCTAATTTTTATATACTGGTTGTAATTTATAGTTTATTATGTATTACAATGTAGTGCTGCTGCAAAACAATGAACTTCATAACATATGCTAGTGATTCTGATTCTATAGCTGCCAAAGTATAATTAGTAAAACAAAATCCTCCACTACACTGTTTACAAAGATGTAAGAATGGTACCAGGTCAGTGCAAATTGCGATTTTTGTTTGTTTTTCATCACAGTGGATCTTATTCAATCACAATGTTGAATCAAGATTTATATTTTGAAGTCATGAAAATTTAAGTATTTCAGAGAAAAATGAATGTGGAAGAGAAAAATAGCCGTAAAGTGAAAAAGTCCTTTGTTGCAAAACCTTCAGAAGAAAGTAAAATACTTGAAGAAGATGAAAATCAAGAATGTGACCCTGAAGGGATTGCTGACTTTGCAAACTACTTCAATCAACTTGATTTATTAGAGACACATAGACATCTGATACCTGTGGGAACACACAGTTTGTGGCATGGAGAGTCCGATGATGAAGAGGAGGAAGCTGAAAATGATGCTTATTTTAAAGTGAAAGAGAAAGAGCTGGAAAATGACCCAGCAAATCTATTACTTTGGGCATCTGAGAAAAACCAGGTAGGTGTCTGACAGGATTGTCTATTACTGAAATCTTCAAAATCATCAGATCCAAGATCTAAAGGTGAAAAATTACAAGATAGACAAATAGCATGGAAACAGATTCTTCAGCCTATCAAATCTGCACCAGTTGTGAAGCACCTGTTTACAATTCATTAGTCCTATTCTTACCTTATCTAATTCTCCCTTGTGACTCCCTATAAACTCTACCACTCACTTGCCCACCTGATGCAGATTACTCTGTTCAATTAATTTACCAATCTGTATGTCTTTGGGATGTGGGAGGAACCTGTTCAGAAGTACTTCACCGAATATGATAAAATGCTGCTTGGATTCAAATTCTCTTTCTCAGAATTTTCTTATTTTCCTCTTACAGCTTTAAAAAAAACCTCCTTTTTCCAACACACACAAAATGAAGCACAGTCAACGTTTCAGGTCGGGACCCTTCGTCAGGACTAACTGAAAGTATTTTCTCACCCCATCCCTTATTTATTTATTATTATATTTTTTCTCTCTTTTTTTTCCTCTCTGTCCCTCTCACAATTACTGCTTGCCTGCTCTCCATCTTCCTCTGGCACTCCCCTCCCCCTGTCTCTCTCCCTAGGCCTCCTGTCCCATGATCCTCTCCCTTCTCCAGCCTTGTATCGCTTTTGCCAATCAACTTTTCAGCTCTTAGCTCTATCTCTCTCCCTCACGTCTTCTCCTATCATTTCGGATCTCCCCCTCTCCCTCCCACTTTCAAATCTCTTACTATTTCTTCTTTCAGTTAGTCCTGACGAAGGGTCCCGGCATGAAACGTCGACTGTGTTACTTCCTATAGATGCTGTCTGGCCTGCTGCGTTCCACCAGCATTTTGTGTGTGTTGCTTGAATTTCCAACATCTGCAGATTTCCTCATGTTTGCTCCTTTTTCCAAACTTTCTTTATATCTATAAATGCTCATAAGATAGAGAATCTTCAATTTTCTTCCTCCTTGGGATTAGTTTTTAAGGAGATATCCAAAATGACATGCTATAATCCATTTGAAGCACTAACTGGTACAAATTCAATGACTTTTTTTGTTATATCCAATGCCCTTTTTAATCCAGTTTGCTTTGGAATGGTTTTAATGTGCAATCAGCTTTTAGTAATATAAGCTGCATTTTAACATGTTTCATATGCTGCATGTTTTGTGTCTCCAGGTATTTTCCTAATCGAGTAGCCTCTTCCAGAAACCTATCTGTTCTGTATCCTGAAATTTACCTTACCTGACTTAATTTATCACAATTCACAAAGTCCTTTCATGGTTCATTTTGACATTTATATGAATAAAATATAACACCACCCCACCCCAAATGAAATCCTGGGGCACATCATTTTCAACATTTTGCCAGTCTGAAATTTTAAACATAGTTTGGAATTACTCAGTTTATTTTTCTTCTATATCTTAGAGTCATAGTGAAGTACAGGACAGAAATAGGCCCTTCGGCCCATCTAGTCCATGCCAAAACCATTTAAACTGCCTACTCCCATCGACTTTCACCAGGACCATTGTCCTCCATATCGCTACTATCCGTGTACCTTTCCAAACTTTATATTGTTGAATCTGTATGTTCTCTTGCACGCTTGTACAGCATATAGATACATGTTAATAACGGCAACTTCATTATGTTTGTATTTAAGAAGAGTATTCAAAAGGGTTATCAATAGCTATTAATGATTTTGCATTCTATAGTAGGTTCAGTATCTAAAGAACACTCTGCATTAAGGAAAGGCATTACAGATTGATGTGTATGTAATAACAACTGTTTTGTCTTTCTCATAGGTTTCTATAGTAAGCAGACTTCTCTCAGAAAACCCAGGTCTTGTTAATGTTAAAGACGATGACCACTACACACCACTTCATAGGGCTGCCTACAGCGGTCATATTGAGGTGGTTCGGAAGTTGATAGCTCAAGGAGCAGATGTGCATGCTCGTACTATAGATGGCTGGACACCATTGCACAGTGCTTGTAAATGGAACAATGCAGAAATAGCTTCATTTCTTCTGCAGCATGATGCAGATGTCAATGCCCAGACTAATGGTTTACATACAGCATTACATCTTGCTTCAGGAAGTAAAGACACCAAGGAAGTTATTGAATTGTTGTTAATGAATCACTACATCAATTCTGATCTAAAAAATAACTTGGGTGAGACAGCCTATGATATTGCTTGTCGAACAAATATTCATTATTACCTCTTTGAAATTGCAGAACACTGCACAAATTCAGTACCTGGGCCAAAATGACTCACTTTAAAGTACAGTCACCTAAACACAAACCCACGGTCATTTTTATTGGGTGGAAATTAGGTACATCTCTAAGTTTAAATTAATATTGTAACTGTTACAATATCAATATGAAAACCATCAATTTCCTATTTACCCATAAATTAGTGTTTAGTCAACTTATTGAAAACGTGTTGCTATTTTTGGTGAAAAGATATAACTTTTTTTGAAGTTAGTGTCTTTTACTCTGTTGTAATGAGTTGAGTAAAATAACCCAGCTACTTTCCATTAGCTGTAATATTACTCTGATCTGAATCCTTTGCTTCTTCCATGCTGTAGTATCAGATTTTCCATCTATGTAGCTTGCAAAATTCTAAAACGCTAAGGGAGATGTTAGAGCATTGAAACAAAAATCAGTGTGTTACTTACAGTAAGTTGGGATTTCCATTGGTAAGGTGAAAAGGAAGTAATTTTAGTGGAATGCCTGAGAGAAATATTGGATATGTGTATATAATATTACACTGGAGACAAGCATTTACTGTTGCACTATTAATGTTACTGGGACGCTTGCCCTAAAGGTTCCCAGCACAAGGAAAATGCTGAAAGCTGGTGATCAAATTTTAAGCTGGTCACAAAAATGCCCACAAATGGATGTGATTTTACTCTCCTGCAAGTTAAACCTGTTTGTAAGTGAACAATGCTTTCTTTCATCATTGTGTGAAGGAATTTCTTGGCCCCAGTATCTAATAACATAAAAGATGCAGGAGTAGGCCATTTGGCCCACTGTTACCGCTTTGATATGGCTGAGATTTGCAGTTAAGTGTCTTCAGTTTTGCTGGAGCTATTGATGCATTTGTAAGTTGTTTGCTGCAGACTAGGCACAGTGAAATAGGGGTTAATAAAATATTTTGAAAAAGGCATAATGAATAAATAAACAGGAAAACCACAAAAAATACAAAAACTTCACAATACAATAAACTTCTACACAGTCCAACAGCAAAGCGGCAGGCTAGCAGCTGAGTCACAGTGCATAAAAATTCCTCCTTTAGAATGAAAATTTCACTCCAGTTTTCTACTACACTGGTAGTTTGTTCGCTCCCATAAGTTGGTCGGCAGCAAGCAAGGGGAAGTTGGGAGGAGTGGGGGGGCTGATGTCACAGCTCAAGTTGGGCAAGTCCATTCAATGCTCAGAAAACGCACTTCATGCTCCTCGTCAGCCTACCGTCCTCCCCTCCATGCAATACGCTGATCCCTAATTATCAATGGCCTCCCTTCTGTGCAATACAGCACTCACTAATTATCAGCCTACCATCCTCCCCTCTGCAATATAGCACTCACCAATTATCGGCCTACCGTCCTCCCCTCTGTGCCATACAGCGCTCACCAGTTATCGGCCTACCGTCCTCCCCTCTGTCCCATACAGCGCTCACCAGTTATCGGCCTACCGTCCTCCCCTCTGTGCCATACAGCGCTCACCAGTTATCGGCCTACCATCCTCCCCTCTGTGCCATACAGCGCTCACCAGTTATCGGCCTACCGTCCTCCCCTCTGTGCCATACAGCGCTCACCAGTTATCAACAGCCTCCCCATTTCACATCAAAAACTAAGAATAAGCATGGTCCTACTGCGCACTGCCATACTGGACTGAATGACCACTCAGTCACTGCCCACCACTGCAAGCGTGAAGTTCAAAAAACAATGTTTTATTTCTTTTATCACGATTTCTCGGGGAATCCCTAGAGACCTCGCAGAAACCCTGCTAGATATCAACTGATTATTGGCATAAAGTTCATGGCTATTTTAGTTACTCATCACCTGGCTAGAGCTGATCAATGTTAGAAAAGGTTTGATGATCCCGTTAGAAGATCAGGAAAGTTCTGCTGTTTTCCTACCAGTTAAAAATAGGTGTTGCTTGAGTTTCTCTAAATGTCTAGGAAAATGTGATGAGTTCCGAGTATACATCTCCCCAGTTTTGCAAAGGTTGAATGAGTCGGTTTGCTGGGAAAGCTCCTGTTCCTTGCTACGTGGTCATCAGGTAGTTTTCCTGCTCTCTGGACGTTGTTCATCCCTAGATGTGGAATAAAATTATGGAAGCAAAAATGGCCCAAAATTTCCAGTACCAAAGACCTATGTCTGAGTAAAAATAGTGGTCTCGTACAGAGAACATTTCTTTGAACAAAATCAAGATTAAGCCACTTGGAACGGCACAATAGAAAACTTTGTATTGTCCAAATACCTGAATCATGGACTTGTTGAAACTACTGATGGTGCGGAGCAATGTTCCCTCTAATTTTTTTTACAGTTGCACAGACCAACCATTGCTCTAAGCAGGAACTTATTACATGGCCTGAAAAATATGCGGCACTTGGAATGTTTTTTTCCTGTAATATGTGTACTAGGATTATTTAGAATGAAAATCTATATATTATGTACTTCTATTTATTAATTGAAGGGTATAATGAAATACAGTACAAAGAAAATCTCATTTTTCATAAACTTAAACTTAGATGGCATCTCCGTTCAGCGGGCCGGCAGTTTGTCAACAATGAGCTATCGAATTCTATTCTATGTTTATTGTTACAATTTGTAATATTGTTGTAACTTGAAACCCTGACAATATAAATACTCTGAAAAGTAAAGGTTTTGGTACATTCATTATGTAGAAAGTTTATGGATTATATTCATTAACACAACTAATAACAGGGTATTTCACAAATATAGTAACAGATTTCAAAAGCATATTGGCTTAATTTCAAAATTATATTAACATTATATAAAAGCATGGCAACAAAGGCTATGCACACGGGAGCATAATAATTACTGTATGGCTGTGCACCCACACAGCTTAGAGTGAAGGCTGTACCTGTGATGTAGGACAGAATACACTACTCTCTACAGCTTCTTACTTTCCAACCCATTGGAATTGCCATACCAGACCATGATGAAACCAGTCAGAATTGTTTCAAGAGTACATCTGTAGATGTTTGTTAGAGCATTCAATGATAAGCGGAACTTCCTTGACCCCCCCCCCCCCGCTGAAGTAAGTAAAGATACTGGGGCAACTTTCTTGCAAGCCACCTGAATGCAGTATTCTCCCCTCATCTCTGTTAAATCTCAATCCCTCGTCCTGGTCCAAGACTCCTTAGCAAGGGAAAATATGTCCTTTACTTCAAAACTGTGTAACCAAACCCCTATACAATTGTGATTTGACTTCTTTATTTAACTCTATAATAAAAAGTATCATACTATTTGTCTTAATTACTTGCCACATCTATTGACCATCAAAAATATATGTGCCAACACACTTGATCTGCTCTCTTCCCAGTCCTGATGAAGCATCTCTACCCGAAACCAAGCTGTCCATTTCCCTCCATAGATGCTGCCTAGCTTACTGAGTTCCTTCAGCATTTTGTATATTTTACTAGCACATCTTCATCTTTGGTCAGTTCACCATTTATCATTTCACCATCTACTTTTGTGTAACCTGTACCAAAGAAGATAACCTGACATTCTCCCACATTACATTTCATCTGAAGGGTTCTGGTTCACTTATTCTCTGTCTTTATCGCCTTGAACTCTCATCACATGCTCTTCCTTGGGTATCTACATTGGTATCATCAAACAACCTACAAATACACATCTTATTAATAGAGCTAGAGGCCAAAAGCATGGATCCCTGTGACAAAGCAATAGCCACAGCTTGCTAAAAATTTGTAAACACAAGATTCTGCAACTGCTAAAGCTCTAGACCAACATGCAGAAAATACCACAGGAACTCAGCAAATCAGCATGCACCTAAGGAGGGGAATACACTTATCAATGTTTCAGGCTGAGACCTTCATCAGGACTAAAAACAAAAAGAGGCAGAAACCAGAACAAAAAGCTTGGGAAAGAATAATGAGGGAGGAGGGAGAAATTACCTGAAGTTAAAGAAATTTATGTTTATAGCATTCAAGTTGGAGGCTACCTAGATGAAATATGAGATGTTGATCCTCCTATCTGAATTTGACTGCATCATGGCTGTAGAGGAGGCCATTGACAGATAAGAGAATGGGAAGTGAGAAGTTGATTTGAAATGGGTAGCTGCTGGGCAGAGCCTGTCTTGCAGTAAGCAGAGCAAAGGCCCTCAACAAAGTGGTCCCCCAATCTCTGTCGGGTCCAACCAACGTAGGAGGCAACACCAGAAGTATTGGATACAATAGATGACCCTGACAGACTCTCAGCTGCACAGGTAAAGTATCGCCTCACCTGGAAGGACTGTACTGAATGGTGGTGAGCGAGGAATTATGGGAGCAGGTTTAGCACTTGTCATGTTTGCAGGGATAAGTGCTAGGAAGGAGATCAGTGGAGAAGGATAAGTGACAAAAGAGTCAGCTGAAGTGTGATCCCTACACAAAGCAGTGCAGGAGGGAGGGGAAGAGGAAGATGTGCTTAGTGGTTGGATCCTGTTGCAGAAAGCAGAAGTTACAAAAAGAATAATGTTCTGGATACAGAGGATCTTGGGGTAGTAGGTAGGGACAAGGGGAACCCTGTCCCTGGTACGATGGGGTGAGGAAAGATGTGTAAGAAATGAAGGAGAAGTGGGCGAGGGCAGCATTGAAGGTGGTGGAAGGGAAACCCCTTTCTTTGGGGAAAAAAATATCAGATGTACACGTAGTACCCTGGTTCACATCTTTACTGTATATAGAAACATAGAAACATAGAAAATAGGTGCAGGAGTAGGCCATTCGGCCCTTCGAGCCTGCACTGCCATTTATTATGATCATGGCTGATCATCCAACTCAGAACCCCGCCCCAGCCATCCCTCCATACTCCCTGACCCCCGTAGCCACAAGGGCCATATCTAACTCCCTCTTAAATATAGCCAATGAACTGGCCTCAACTGTTTCCTGTGGCAGAGAATTCCACAGATTCACCACTCTCTGTGTGAAGAAGCTTTTCCTAATCTCGGTCCTAAAAGGCTTCCCCTCTATCCTCAAACGGTGGCCCCTCGTTCTGGACTTCCCCAACATCGGGAACAATCTTCCTGCATCTAGCCTGTCCAATCCCTTTAGGATCTTATACGTTTCAATCAGATCCCCCCTCAATCTTCTAAATTCCAACGAGTACAAACCCAGTTCATCCAGTCTTTCTTCATATGAAAGTCCTGCCATCCCAGGAATCAATCTGGTGAACCTTCTTTGTACTCCCTCTATGGCAAAGATGTCTTTCCTCAGATTAGGGGACCAAAACTGCACACAATACTCCAGGTGTGGTCTCACCAAGGCCTTGTACAACTGCAGTAGTACCTCCCTGCTCCTGTACTCGAATCCTCTCGCTATAAATGCCAGCATACCATTCGCCTTTTTCACCGCCTGCTGTACCTGCATGCCCACTTTCAATGACTGGTGTATAATGACACCCAGGTCTCGTTGCACCTCCCCTTTTCCTAATCGGCCACCATTCAGATAATAATCTGTTTTCCTATTTTTGCCACCAAAGTGGATAACTTCACATTTATCCACATTAAATTGCATCTGCCATGAATTTGCCCACTCACCCAACCTATCCAAGTCACCCTGCATCCTCTTAGCATCCTCCTCACTGCTAACACTGCCACCCAGCTTCGTGTCATCCGCAAACTTGGAGATGCTGCATTTAATTCCCTCATCCAAGTCATTAATATATATTGTAAACAACTGGGGTCCCAGCACTGAGCCTTGCGGTACCCCACGAGTCACCGCCTGCCATTCTGAAAAGGTCCCGTTTATTCCCACTCTTTGCTTCCTGTCTGCTAACCAATTCTCCACCCACACCAATACCTTACCCCCAATACCGTGTGCTTTAAGTTTGCACACTAATCTCCTGTGTGGGACCTTGTCAAAAGCCTTTTGAAAATCCAAATATACCACATCCACTGGTTCTCCCCTATCCACTCTACTAGTTGCATCCTCAAAAAATTCTATGAGATTCGTCAGACATGATTTTCCTTTCACAAATCCATGCTGACTTTGTCCGATCATTTCACCGCTTTCCAAATGTGCTGTTATCACATCCTTGATAACTGACTCCAGCAGTTTCCCCACCACCGACGTTAGGCCAACCGGTCTATAATTCCCCGGTTTCTCTCTCCCTCCTTTTTAAAAAGTGGGGTTACATTAGCCACCCTCCAATCCTCAGGAACTAGCCCAGAATCTAACGAGTTTTGAAAAATTATCACTAATGCATCCACTATTTCTTGGGCTACTTCCTTAAGCACTCTAGGATGCAGACCATCTGGCCCTGGGGATTTATCTGCCTTCAATCCCTTCAATTTACCTAACACCACTTCCCTACTAACATGTATTTCGCTCAGTTCCTCCATCTCACTGGACCCTCTGTCCCTTACTATTTCTGGAAGATTATTTATGTCCTCCTTAGTGAAGACAGAACCAAAGTAATTATTCAATTGGTCTGCCATGTCCTTGCTCCCCATAATCAATTCACCTGTTTCTGTCTGCAGGGGACCTACATTTGTCTTTACCAGTCTTTTCCTTTTTACATATCTATAAAAGCTTTTACAGTCCGTTTTTATGTTCCCTGCCAGTTTTCTCTCATAATCTTTTTTCCCCTTCCTAATTAAGCCCTTTGTCCTCCTCTGCTGAACTCTGAATTTCTCCCAGTCCTCAGGTGAGCCACTTTCTCAGGCTAATTTGTATGCTTCTTCTTTGGAATTGATACTATCCCTAATTTCTCTTGTCAGCCACGGGTGCACTACTTTCCTTGATTTATTCTTTTGCCAAACTGGGATGAACAATTGTTGTAGTTCATCCATGCAACCTTTAAATGCTTGCCATTGCATATCCACCGTCAATCCTTTAAGTGTCATTTGCCAGTCTATCTTAGCTAATTCACGTCTCATACCTTCAAAGTTACCCCTCTTTAAGTTCAGAACCTTTGTTTCTGAATTAACTATGTCACTCTCCATCTTAATGAAGAATTCCACCATATTATGGTCACTCTTACCCAAGGGACCTCTCACGACAAGATTGCTAATTAACCCTTCCTCATTGCTCAAAACCCAGTCCAGAATAGCCTGCTCTCTAGTTGGTTCCTCGACATGTTGGTTCAAAAAACCATCCCACATACATTCCAAGAAATCCTCTTCCTCAGCACCTTTACCAATTTGGTTCACCCAGTCTACATGTAGATTGAAGTCACCCATTATAACTGCTGTTCCTTTATTGCACACATTTCTAATTTCCTATTTAATACCATCTCCGACCTCACCACTACTGTTAGGTGGCCTGTACACAACTCCCACCAGCGTCTTCTGCCCCTTAGTGTTACGCAGCTCTACCCATATCGATTCCACATCTTCCCGGCTTATGTCCTTCCTTTCTATTGCGTTAATCTCTTCTTTAACCAGCAATGCCACCCCACCTCCCCTTCCTTCATGTCTATCCCTCCTGAATATTGAATATCCCTGAACGTTGAGCTCCCATCCCTGGTCACCCTGGAGCCATGTCTCTGTGATCCTAACTATATCATAATCATTAATAACAATCTGCACTTTCAATTCATCCACCTTATTACGAATGCTCCTTGCATTGACACATAAAGCCTTCAGGCGTTCTTTTACAACTCTTTTAGCCCTTATACAATTATGTTGAAAAGTGGCCCTTTTTAATGCTTGCCCTGGATTTGTCGGCCTGCCACTTTTACTTTTCTCCTTTGTACTTTTTGCTTCTACCCTCACTTTACACCCCTCTGTCTCTCTGCACTGGTTCCCATCCCTCTGTTGTGAACTAACCTCCTCACGCCTAGCCTCTTTAATTTGATTCCCACCCCCCAACCATTCTAGTTTAAAGTCACCTCAGTAGCCCCCGCTAATCTCCCTGCCAGGATATTGGTCCCCCTAGGATTCAAGTGTAACCCGTCCTTTTTGTACAGGTCACGCCTGCGCCAAAAGAGGTCCCAATGATCCAAAAACTTGAATCCCTGCCCCCTGCTCCAATCCCTCAGCCACGCATTTATCCTCCACCTCATCGCATTCCTACTCTCACTGTCGCGTGGCACAGGCAGTAATCCCGAGATTACTACCTTTGCGGTCCTTTTTCTCAACTCCCTTCCTAGCTCCCTATATTCTCCTTTCAGGACCTCATCCCTTTTCCTACCTATGTCATTGGTACCTATATGTACCACGACCTCTGGCTCCTCACCCTCCCACTTCAGGATATCTTGGACACGATCAGAAATATCCCGGACCCTGGCACCAGGGAGGCAAACTACCATCCGGGTCTCTGGACTGCGTCCACAGAATCGCCTATCTGACCCCCTTACTATCGAGTCCCCTATCACAACTGCCCTCCTCTTCCTTGCCCTACCCTTCTGAGCTACAGGGCCAGACTCTGTGCCGGAGGCACGGCCACTGTTGCTTCGCCCGGGTAAGCTGTCCCCCCCAACAGTACTCAAACAGGAGTACCTGTTGTTAAGGGGCACAGCCACCAGGGTACTCCCCATCACCTGACTTTTCCCCTACCCCCCTCCTAACCGTGACCCACTTGTCTGCCTCTCGTGGCCCTGGCGTGACCACCTGCCTTCCACTCCTCTCTATCACCTCCTCACTCTCCCTGACCAGACGAAGGTCATCGAGCTGCAGCTCCAGTTCCCTAACGCGGTCCCTTAGGAGCTGCATCTCGATGCACTTGGCGCAGATGTAGACGTCCGGGAGGCTTGGAGACTCCATGACCTCCCATATCCGGCACCGAGAACAGCAAACTGCCCTCACACTCATAATGCCCCTCTCCTCAAACAGCAAAAGAAAATGAATGTCAAACGTTCCTCGCCTCGCCCGCTTCCGCCTAAGCCCGGTGAGCCGAAGCCCTTAAGTCTTCACTCTGCTCCCAGCTCACTCCGCAGCCCGCAAACTACGCTGCCCGCTCTATGAGGCTTTGCTCCTTTTAAATCTGCCGCGCTGCACAGCCCGACGTCACATGCCTGCGCAGTCCCGCCTCTCAGAACGCCTTTGGAGATAAAAAAATAACGAAAATTTCAAAAATGTCTTTCTCGGCACTCCCACTCAGACTCTCAGACTCCTTCTTCGAATCAAACCCGAAGCAGGATGTCTGCCCTTTTAAATCTGCCGCGCTGCACTGCCCGACGTCACACGCCTGCGCAGTCCCGCCTCTCAGAACGCCGTTGGAGAAAAAAAAATAACGAAAATTTCAAAAATGTCTTTCTCGACACTCCCACTCAGACTCTCAGACTCCTTCTTCGAATTATGCTGTAGGTATTTCATTTAGCAGATCTGTAAGAGCTGTTTGTTCTGCTTTCAGCCTGTCTGGGTTATTGTTGAAGATAAAGGATGATGTGGAATGTGTGCCATCCAATTAGCAGGACATTTTTCTTGGTGAGGGCCAATAAGGTTGGTCTTGGGCTTTTGTTCGGCGGGAGATGAAGAGAGAAGATGCTAGGGAGAACCGGTCGTAGCATACGATCCAGTGGGAGACCCATTTGTTTGAGATGGATTGCAAGCAACATTCAGAAGAAACACAGAAATATAGAAAACCCATGGCACAATACAGGTCCTACAGCCCACGATGCTGTACTGAACATGTACCTACTTTAGAAGTTACCTAGGGTTACCTCTATTTTTCTAAGCTCCATGTACCTATCCAGGAGTCTCTTAAAAGACCCTATTGTATCCACCTCCACCACTGTCACCGGTAGCCAATTCCACGCACTCACCAACCTCTGTGTAAAAAACTTACCCCTGGTATCTCCTCTGTACCTACTTCCAAGCACCTCAAAACTGTGCCCTCTCGTGTTAGCCATTTCAGCCCTGGGAGAAAGCCTCTGACTATCCACACGATCAATGTCTTTCATCACCTTATATACCTCTCAGGTCACCTCTCATCCTCCGCCGCTCCAAGGAGAAAAGGCCGAGTTCCCTTGACCTATTCTCATAAGGCATGCTTCCCAATGCAGGCAACATCCCTGTAAATCTCCTCTTCACCCTTTCTATAGTTTCCACATCCTTCCTGTAGTTAAGTGACCAGAACTGAGCACAATACTCCAAGTGGGGTCTGACCAAGGCTCTATAAAGCTGTAGCATTACCTCTCGGCTCTTATACTCAATCCCACAATTGATGAAGGCCAATGCACCATATGCCATCTTAACCACACAGTCAACTGCACAACAGCTTTGAGTGTCCTATGGACTTGGACCCCAAGGTCCCTCTGATCCTCCACACTGCCAAGAGGCTTACCATAAATACTATATTCTGCCATCATATTTTATCTACCAAAATTAACTACCTCACACTTATCTGGGCTGAACAACGTTTGCTACTTCTCAGTACAGTTTTGCATCCCATCAATGTCTGACAGCCTTCCACACTATCCACAACACCCCAACCTTTGTGTCATCAGCAAAGTTACTAACCCATCCTTCCACTTCCTCATCCAGGTCATTTATAAAAAATCATGAGGAGAAGATCCCTGAGGCACACCACTGGTCACCGACCTCCATGCAGAATATGACCCATCTGCAACCAGTTTTTGCCTTCTGTGGGCAAGCCAGTTCTGGATCCACAAAGCAAGGTCCCCTTGGATCCTATGTCACCTTACTTTTGTTATGTAACCGGCAACAATGAATATCAATTGAGTCAGGTTATATAAAAACAACTAATACATTTATTAATCACTAATAAACAATGAAAAAAAACGAACAAAAACCTTAACTGGAAATTAACCGCTATGCCGCCATTCCACAAACCGCCACTCAGTACGTACCAGTTCTTAAAGCCATAAATGCAAAAACAGTTCTTAAAGTGGTAAAGTCAAACCCAGTTCTTAAAATGGTAAATTCAAAAGTCCAAGAGATTTATAGAGACAATTAGGAGAGACTTCTCTGGAGAAGGATTTCTTCATAGATGCGACTTTCCTGCCGGTTCTGTCCAAAGGATTCACAACGAAGGAAATAAACGGCTTAAAAGCAACTGACCTTTCTTCTCGCGAGCAAATCTTGCAGGAACTACCTTGTTCTTTCGGCAGGAGTTATCTTTGATGCAGGTCGCTACATCTTCAATGAAGATTCAATAAGGTCAATCCTTTATTAAACTGCTGAACGATACCAACTTCTTTTAATCCTTCCAGTCCTGTACTTCAATAAAGTCTTCGCTCTCCAATACTACTGAAAAGGGAAATCAACAAATCTGGCAGAAATGGGTAAATTGCCAGTCCAGCACTATTGTACCTTACAATAGAACGTAAAACTCCATTTTAAATCGAAACTGTGTCATAAAGCAAATACGCAATGGAACGGAGTCTCTGGCTAACGTTCTAGCTGGAAAACTAAACTGCGTCACTGGGGTCTCCCTTTTATATACCTGTTGAGAACAGGTCATCATGTGACCTCACATCGGTGGGAAAATTACATCAGGTGACCTCCAACAAAAAAAAACATTACTTCATGCTCATAAGACAGTTACAAGATATCCATGAGGTATGTAACACCTCCCTCCAAAAAAAATTTTTGGTCTTTTAAGAAAAAACTTTTAACAACTATTTACAAAAAAAAGTATAAAATTTACAACATTCACAATATAAACAGTATTATCGTTCAGCACTTTACAAATTAATATACAAATGTTAAAATACCACTCCAAAAAATTTCACATTGTACATGTAACATCTAGATAGACAATCAGCGATCACATTATCTTTACCTTTAATATGAGTGATCAAAATATTATACTCTTGTAACATTAAACTCCAATTTAATAATCTTCTATTTTTGTTTTTCATCTTACTGAAAAACACTAATGGATTATGATCGGTATAAACTGTAAGTGGTTTATGAGTAGTACTAATATACACTTCAAAATGTTGTAAAGCCAAAACAAGAGATAATAATTCCTTTTCTATTGTTGAATAATTTCTTTGATGGGCATTAAAAATAAGCTACCGGACGATCAACTTTATCACCCTCATCTGTTTGAAGTAACACTGCTCCTGCAGCTTCATCACTAGCATCTACAGCTAATGAAAATTGTTTTTCAAAGTCAGGAGATTTGAGCAGAGGTTGACTACATATTATAGTTTTCAATTTATCAAATGCTTCTTGACAAGGCTCTGTCCAAGCAAGCTTTTCATTTTTCTTCAAGAGATTAGTTAATGGAAGAGCAACGTTTGCAAAATTCTTACAAAATTTTCTGTAATATCCTACCATACCCAAGAATCTTCTGAGAGTTTTCTTACCAGCTGGAGTGGGTACTTCTAAAATTGCCTGAACTTTCACCCGAACAGGTGCTAATTTTCCTTGACCCACGACATAACCAAGGTAGGTCACTGTGGCATGGCCAAATTCACTTTTAGCTAAGTTACTAGTTAAGTGAGCTTTTGAAAGTCTCTCAAATGGTTTCTCCACCACATTAATATGTGCTTTCCACGTATTATTTCCTGTAACTAAATCATCAATATAAGCATCTGTATCTTTTAATCCATGAATCATACTATTAATCATCCTTTGAAAAGTACCTGGTGCATTCTTCATCCCAAATGGAAGAACATTATATTTATATAACCCAGATGGAGTTACAAATGCAGAAATCTCTCTACCTCTATCCATCAATGAAACACACCAATAACCTTTTAACAAATCAATCTTTGTAAGGAATTTGGCTTGTCCAACTTTATCCACACAATCAACTACCCTAGGGATTGGATATGTATCAGTTTTTGTCACAGCATTCATCTTCCTATAATCTGTACAAAACCTAATACTATTGTCTGGCTTAGGCACCATAACACAAGATGAACTCCAATTCGAATGAGAAGGTCCAATAATATTATTCTCTAACATATACTTAATTTCTTGTTCAGCAAGTTCACATTTTTCCCTGTTCATGCAATACAGATGTTGTTTTATGGGTTTTGCATCTCCAACATCTACATCATGTGAAGCTACGGTGGTTCTTCTAGGAACGTCTGGAAATAAATCCCTATATTTCAAAATTAACTGTTTCATCTGCTCCCTCTGCTCTGGCTGTAAATGAGCTAATTTCTCATCAATATTTTCTAGAATTTTTGAATTTGGTAACCTGGCTGAAATAAAGTTGGATTTAAAATGAGTTTCAGATGAATCATCCATTAAGTTTTTATAAAGATCAGACTCATTATTGACCACAACATAGTAGCAGCTTCTCTCTCAATATGGTTTTATCATATTTATATGACACAGTTGTGTTGGCTTTCATCAATCTGGGATTTTTATCATGTAATCCACATCATTTACTTTAGATTTAATCTCATAAGGACCATGACATTTAGCTTGTAGTGGGTTTGTTTGCACCGGGAAAAGAACCAACACCTTATCTCCAGGCTTAAATGACTTCATTCTAGCTTCCTTATCATAGCAAGTTTTCATCTTCTCCTCTGCCGATTTTAAATTTTACTTGGCTAATCTACAAGCTTTACGTAATCTTTCTTTGAATTTGAAACATAATTCAGCAAATTAGTGTGTACCTCTTTATTAATCCACTGTTCTTTCAACAAGGCCAAAGGTCCTCAAACTCTATGCCCAAACACAAGTTCAAAAGGACTAAAACCTAATGATTCCTGTACTGCCTCCCTTACTGCAAAAAGTAGTAAATGTACGCCTTCATCCCAGTCCTTTTCATTTTCCACACAATATGTCCTAATCATAGTTTTTAGGGTAGAATCTCCAAGGCTCTTTGCAATTCTGGATGATAGGCTGATGACGTAATCTGTTTTGCTCCCAGTTTATAAACTATCTGCTGAAACAATCCAGACATAAAATTACTACCTTGATCTGATTGTATTTCTTTCGGCAACCCAAAGAAAGTAGAAATTTATAAGAGTCTTTGTCACAGTTTTGGCTGTTACATTCCTAAGAGGTATAGCCTCTGGAAACCTAGACGCTGTGCACGTAATAATCAGCAAATATTGATGTCCAGTTTTAGTTTTTGGCAATGGGCCTACACAATCTATAATAATTTTGGAAAACGGCTCACCAAATGCTGGAATTGGTTGCAGTGGGGCCACTGGAGTAACTTGATTGAGTTTACCCACAATTTGACATGTATGACACGTTCTGCAAAATGTCGCTACATCTTTTCTTAAACTAGGCCAGTAAAAATGTTTAAAAACCTTGTTCATAGTTTTCTTTACACCTAGATGACCACCCAAAAGTATACCATGAGCCATGGTTAAAATCTCATTTGGATAAACTTTAGGAATTATTACCTGGTGATTAACTTCCCATTCCTCACTAGCAGGAATTATAGGCAATCTCCACTTTCTCATTAATACTCCCTTTTCAAAATAATATCCTACTGGCACCTTCTCAATTTCACTATCTGGAAGAGCTTGCTCCTTTAATTTAACTATCTCAGGATCTCTACCCTGCTCTGCTATCATCTCCTTCCGAGATAAAGACAAATCTTCCTGGTCAGACTTACCACCAAAATCCTGATCAAATAATGTAGGTAAGAAAGTTTCTGATACATCCTCAAAATTCGAATCTTGATTTGAACTGTCATCCTTTACCTTATCCTTTACATCAGTCTTTTTAGCCATAGCTCTTGTTACAACACAGGAAGAATCTGTGTTAGAATCCCTCTGTGGTTCCTCAGAATTTGGATTTATTGTCAAATGCACTTCAGGAAAAACTTGTCCACCTGCTAAATCATTCCCTAACAAAAGAGAAACATCATTCACAGGTAAACTGGATTGTACTTTAACAACCCCTGTAACTAATCCTGACCTTAAATTTACTCTATGTAAATATACTGGCATAAGGGCACTTCCAACTCCTCTTATATAATTTACCTCACCAATGTCAGACTCATCACTAAACTTTAGCACACTGTCTAATATTAGTGATTGAGAAGCTCCAGTATCTCTAAGCATCCTTATTGGTACTGAATTGGATCCCTTGTTCAAGGATACAAATCCTTCTATTATAAAAGTTTCATATCCCTTCTTAACTTGGTCAGACTCTGACACATCTTCATTAGTATTTTCTAAACCCTGTGGTTTTACAGGTTTTTCAATATGCTGCACACAAGCATCTGGGACCACTTCTTTCTCTTTCCCTTTCAATCAGAAGCAATTAGCTACTACATGTCCAGGTTACTTACAATAATTACAAATAATACCAAAATGTCTTTTCTTCACATGTCTCCCTTCATCCTTACCTTTCTCACTAACTTCAGATTTAATCTCTGGTTTACTTTGACTCTCTGTGCTATTTTTCATTTTAAAAGTTCTACTCGGAGAAAATTTATTCTTATGAACTAAAGCATACTCATCAGCTAATTTAGCAGTCTCCTGAAATGTAGTAGTGTCCCTTTCATTTAAGTATGTCCTCACTTCAACAGGAATGCTCCTTTTAAATTCCTCCAGTAAAATCAACGCTTTTAATTTATTATACACCCCATTCACATTTTTAGAGGAAACCCATTTCTCAAAACACACAGATTTCTCGTAGGCAAATTCCACATAAGTTTTTTCCACAGATATCTTCAAATTTCTGAATCTTTCTCTATACGCTTCCGGAACCAACTCATATGCCTTCAATATACACTGTTTAACAATATCATAATCCAGTGCTTGCTCAGCATTTAAAGCTGTATAAACTTGTTGTGCCTTGCCTTTAATTACACTTTGTAACATCACTGGCCATTGCCCTTTCGGCCACCCTAAACTCAGAGCAACAATTTTGAAATGCTGGAAATATTTGTCCACTTCAGCTTCATTAAATGGAGGAGCCAAAATAACCCCACGACTAGCAATAAACTGTTTCTTATAACCAGAAGACCGATTCTCGGACTTTAATTTCTCCATCTCTAGCTCAAATTTCCTCTGGTTTTCAGCTTCTCTTTCTTTAAATTCCCTTATTTTATGGGCCTCTCTAGCCTCGAATTCCTTCTATTTATTTTCAGCTTCTAACTCACTTCTTTCCAAATCAGCTTCTGATTGCTTTAACTTTATTTGTTCAAGATGTAACTGCATTTCCAGATTACTCATTGGAAACCTATCTAACATTTCTTCATCAAACTTTTCCAAACTTACATAATACTCAGTGATTTTTCTTTGAATTAAGGGCTTTGTTGTACCCTTCGTAATTTCTTTAAGGTTCAACCTTTTAGCAATCTCCAATACCTCAGGTTTTCTCACATTCGCTAATTCCTCTGGGTCAGGCAAAGTCATAAAGTCATCAATATTCATTGCTGTCGAATACCACGCACACACCAATCAAACTAAAAAAAAATTGGGTATTTCCCTTTTCCAAATCAGAATGGAAATTAAACAAGCACTTAAGCTCAAAATTTGGAACAAAATCTGGACGAGCGCCCACAATTTATGTTACGTAACTGGCAACAATGAATATCAATTGAGTCAGGTTATATAAGAACAACCAAACATTTATTAAACACTAATAAACAATGAAATAAAAACGAACAAAAACCTCAACCAGAAATTAACCGCTATGTGGCCATTCCACAAACCACCACTCAGTACGTACTAGTTCTTAAAGCGATAAATGCGAAAACAGTTATTAAAGCGGTAAAGTCAAACACAGTTCTTAAAATGGTAAATTCGAAAGTCCAAGAGATTTATAGAGACAATTAGGAGAGACTTCTCTGGAGAAGGATTTCTTCATAGATGCGACTTTCCTGCTGTTTCTGTCCAAAGGATTCACAATGAAGGAAATAAACAGCTTAAAAGCAACTGACCTTTCTTCTGGCAAGCAAATCCTGCAGGAACTACCTTGCTCTTTTGGCAGGAGTTATCTTTGATGCAGGTCGCTACATCTTCAATGAAGACTCAATAAGGTCGATCCTTTATTAAACTGCCAAACGGTACCAACTTCTTTTAATCCTTCAGGTCCTGTACTTCGATGAAGTCTTCACTCTCCAATACTACTGAAAAGGGAAAACAACAAATCTGGCAGAAATGGGTAAACTGCCAGTCCAGCACTATTGTATCTTACAAGAGAATGTAAAACTCCATTTTAAATCGGAACTGCGTCATAAAGCAAATACACAACGGAACGGAGTCTCTGGCTAAGGTTCTAGCTGGAAAACTAAACTGCGTCACTGGGGTCTCCCTTTTATATACCTGTTGAGAACAGGTCATCATGTGACCTCACATCAATGGGAAAATTACATCAGGTGACCTCCAACAAAAAAAACCATTACTTCATGGTCATAAGACAGTCACAAGATATCCATGAGGTATGTAACACTTTCTCAATAAGCCTTGCATAGGATACCTTATCAAATGCCTTGCTGAAATCCATATACACTACCTCTACTGCTTTACCTTCATCAATGTGTTTAGTCACATCCTCAAAAAAATCAATCAGGTTCGTAAGGCATGACCTGCCTTTGACAAAGCTATGCTGACTATTCCTAATCATATTATGCCTCTCCAAATGTTCATAAATCCTGCCCCTCTGGATCTTCTCCATCAATTTACCAACCACTGAAGTAAGACTCATTGGTCTATAATTTCCTGGGTTATCTCTACTTCCTTTCTTGAATAAGGGAACAACATCTGCAACCCTCCAATCCTCCGGAATCCCTCCTGCCCACTGATGATGCAAAGATCATTGATAGAAGCTCAGCAATCTCCTCCCTCGCTTCCCACAGTAATCTGGGGTATATCTCGTCGGGTCCTGGTGACTTATCCAACTTGATGCTTTCCAAAAGCTCCAGCACATCCTCTTTCTTAATGTCTATATGCTCAAGTTTTTCAGTTCGCTATAAGTCATCCTTACAATCGCCAAGGTCCATTTCCATAGAGAATACTGAAGCAAAGTATTCATTAAGTACCTGCGCTACCTCCTCCGGTTCCATAGACACTTTTCCACTGTCACATTTGATTGGACCTATTCTCTCATGTCTTATCCTCTTACTCTTCACATACTTGTAGAATGTCTTGGGGTTTTCCTTCATCCTGTCGCCAAGGCCTTCTCTTGGCCACTTCTGGCTCTCCTAATTTCATTCTTAAGCTCCTTGCTGCTAGCCTTATAATTTTCTACATTTCTATCATTACCTAGTTTTTTGAACCTTTCATATCTTTTCTTTCATCTTGACTAGATTTTCAACAGCCTTTGTACACCACAGTTCCTGTACCCGACCATGCTTTCCGTCTCATTGGAACGTACCTATGCAGAATGTCACGCAAATATCCCCTGAACATTTGCCACAGTTCTGCTGTACATTTCCCTGAGAATATCTGTTCCCAATTTATGCTTCCAAGTTCCTGCCTGATAGCTTCAAATTTCCCCTTACTCCAATTAAACGCTTTCCTAACTTGTTTGTTCCTATCACCCTCCAAAGTAATGTTAAATAAGCTAGTGATCATAATTCTATCTCCAAAATACTCTCCCACTAAGAGACCTGACACCTGACCAGTTCATTTCCCAATACCAGATCAAGTACAGCCTCTCCTCTTGTAGGCTTATCTACATATTGTGTGAGGAAACCTTCCTGAACACACCTAACAAACTGCATCCCATCTAAGCCCCTTGCTTTAGGGCAGGGGTCCCCAACCTTTTTTGCACCGCGGACCGGTTTAATATTGACAATATTCTTGCGGACCGGCCGACCCAGGGGGGGGGGGGTGTTCAAGTAGGGTTAAGCTCACCTCAGCATGTCTTTTACAGTTAGGGTTGCCAACTTTCTCACTCCCAAATAAGGGACAAAAGTAGCAGTCAAATACAGGGCACTTGGGTTTACCCCAAGAAAGACTACCATGACCATGAAGCCTTGCGTAGGCACCTGTGTGCGCATGCGTGACGTGCGAATGTGCCTACATGCCGATTTTTTTCCCACATATCGGTTTTGCCTTCATCTTCCTGACTACACTGTACATACATTATTTCTACTTTATATAGGCTGTGTATTTATCATATCATTCCTGCTTTTTACTACATGTTATTGTTATTTATTTTTGGTTTATGTGTTAATTGGTATGTTTTGTTAGGATATTTTTTGGGTCTGGGAATGCTCAAAAATTTTCCCCATATAAATTAATGGTAATTGCTTCTTCACTTCATGCCATTTCGGCACGAAAGGTTTCATAGGAATGCTCTACCTTAGCGGGGGAAATACGGGAAAAGGGCGGTCCTGTATGGGAAAACCAATTTAGCCCAATATACAGGATGTCCCGGCAAATACGGGACAGTTGGCAACCCTATGTTCAAGTTCAACAGTGCGTGACAGGGAATGAGGAAAGGTGCAGCTGACTCATATCATTTCCTCACGGCCAGTTAGCACATGCTTTGCGGCCCGGTGATTGGGGACCGCTGCTCTAAGTAACCATTCCTGCCCCTGAGCCATCCAAGTCTCTGTAATGGCCACGACATCATAGCTCCAAGTACTGATCCATGTTCTAAGCTCATCCACTTTGTTCATGATACTCCTTGCATTAAAATAGACACATCTCAAACCATCAGTCTGAGTGCATCCCTTCTCTATCACCTGCCTATCCTCCCTCTCACACCGCCTACAAGCTTTCTCTATTTGTGAGCCAAACACCCCTTTCTCTGTCTCTTCAGTTCAGTTCACACCCCCCAGAAATTCTAGTTTAAGCTCTCCCCAATAGCCTGTTGTGTGTTTTCACGTTGACTGAGGGCCCAGCATGTGAGTGATAGAGAAGTTCAAGATGAGCTCCAACTTGTGCATATTTGACTGGTTAATTAGAATGGGCCATTTTCTTTTTGTTATTCTTTACCAACCCTTTAGTTAAGATTCATAAATATAATTCCTTTAATTGTATGCAGTGTACTGTCTGTTATTTTGTGGCATTAATTTGTAACAGGGTAGCGAATTACACAGCTGTGGGGGCTTGTCCGGGATCACTTTGATTGGATGCTGTGTGATTGCCCTGAACATTGATCCAGTGGGTTGTGTGTTTAAGTCTGTGTTAAACTATTGTTCGGTAAAGTGATTACGATACTTGGTTAAGGATGCTGCAGGGGTGGAATGGAGGTTTGATAAAAGGGCAGGCAAAGACTTTGTTCTAGTTCAGACTAGCACTGACATAACAGCAGTAGAACTGCCTGGTACTATCGGGGCCCCGGGAGAGGGGGGCCGTGGGCTGTCCATACTTTCCAGGAGGAGGGAAGTGAAGGCAAGCATGTCAAATCAAAAGCTGAGTTTCCCCTAACTGGGGGCAGAGACTTTAAAGACAAATTGCTCTTGTTTCTGTTGAGTGAGGGGAATGAGTGGTCTGATGTAGAGGGTCTAAATAGTCCTCCAGCAAGGACTGAGCATTCTGAGTTGGTAGCGGCCCTTACCTCCCTGAGGAATAAATGGCAAAATGCCCAGGTTCAAAGTCCCAACTATCGTAGGCTCAGCCTGTTCTCAGGAATGAAGCCCACCCCTAAAGGGGAAGTGCAGTATGGGACTTGGCAGAGCAGACCTCTCTCTCGCTGGATGAGGGGCAGTGCTCTGATGACGAAAAAAGACAGCAGCTGGTTAAAAGATTGAAGGAGATGTTGACATAGTGAGATCCATAAAGACACAGAACCTCTTTGTTACCTCTGCAGCCTACATACAAGTGCTAGAAAAGGTGTCTGGTGTGACGGGAAGCCCAATGGAGCTTAATGACAGGGTTTCAGAACATGTTTCAGGAGAAGGGAGAGAAGCTTCCTGCCTGCACTTTTCAGCTAGAGAGGCAGCTAAATTGCTTGTGGCATAGAGGGGCCATTCAGAAGGCTGAGGTGAATCAATTAAGAATGGACCCCCTTCGCCGGACCTGATCACTTGGGGTCTCCAAATGTCTCATGAGGCGCAACCCCCTCTCTCGTTTGTTGAGCCGATCAGAAAAGTAAGAGGGGAGGAGAATGCGATGGAGGCACAGGAGGCCTCCATTTGCAGGGTACAGTCCTTGGTAGTGGTCCCCTTGGCTGTGGTGACCACTGATGACCCACCCTGGGGAGTGGTGAAGAAGCTCATGGCAGAGTTTAGGACGGAGATGTCCTGGTTGTTATCAGCGGGTCCCCCCCACCCACCCCCATACGATAGAGCTGATATGGAGGCAGACCCCCTAAGGGGACAGACTATGCAGAGGGCTGCTAGTGCCTGGGGTTCCACCAGAAGGGGAGTGGCCGGTGTTGTCTGCTATAACCATGGTGAAGAGGGACACTTCAGCTGGGAACACAAATGACGGGAAACCCCTCGGAAAGTGACCCCCTGGGTACCCAAGCAGAGGGATCCAGTGAGAGAACGGCCTGGCATCTCGGGAGGAACACTTTCCCAGCAATTTATCAAGGTACACCCTAAAGCAAAAAATTCTATTCCTGAAGGCTTAGTGGGGCCAAGCTCCAGTGTATCACTATGGATTGAGGGTATTTATGTTAGAGCCATACTTGATACCGGCTGTCAGGTTACTCTGCTGTACCATTTGTTTTACAACTGGTATTTGACGCATTTACCATTGATGCTACTCAGTGCTCTAGAGATCTGGAGTCTTAGTGCAGGCGACTATCCATACGATGGTTACTTCTCATTGAAGCTGGAGTTTTCAGACGCAGATGTGGGAGTAGCTTACGTCCTTAGTACATTAGTGTTGGTTTGTCCGGACCCGGTCAAGAGGCACGAAGCTTCAATTCTTGTGGGGACAAATACTCCTATTGTGAGGAGCCAGCAAGGAGAGAGTTGGAGAGGGCCTTCTGAAAACATTGTCCATTCACCCTGTGTTCCAAGTTGCTTTTGAGGAAGTGTGTGAGCATAAACGAGGGACTGTGTGGTTCACCCAGTCAAAACCAGCTGTGTTACGGCCTGGGGAAGTAGTGACAGTGATGGGAAACCCCAAATTTCCCAGAATGCCTGAGGCCGAGGCCCTCTTCGGGGATGCTCTGGAAGGCCACAAAGAGGAGTCAGGCTTACCTGCTGGGGTATTGAATTGCAGAAGCTCTCGGTTGTACAGGTGAACAAGATGACAGTGAGTGTCAGGAACACTTCGGAGCAGGAAGTCACCCTCAGACGGGGGATGCCAGTGGTGCATCTCTTCCCCATGATGGTAATGTCTAGTGTCCCTATGAGACAAGCCGAGGAGAAATTCACTCTGAAAAGAGTCATTCAATTGTGGGGACTTCCCGGTACCTGGAGGTTGAAAGAAGAGGTTGATAGAGGAAATGTTGAAGCTGGAAGGTGTCGTTTCTACTGACGAGTTTGATGTGGGTTGTTCCAAGCGAACTCACCACACCATCTGGGTGACAGAGGACATCCTGTTCAGAGAAAGGTCACAGCGACTGGCACCTGCAGAGGTGGAGGATGTTTGGCAGCATCTGTGGAAGTTGAAGGAAGCTGGGATCAACACTGAGTCCAGAATCCATTACGCTTCTCCAATAGTAGTGGCCAGGAAGAAGAATAGGAAGATACGGATGAGTGTGGACTATTGGACTCTGAACATGCATACAGTCCCTGACCAGTATACAGTCCCAAGAATCGAGGATGCACTGGCTTGCCTGCATGTTGCGATGGGGTTCAGTGTGCTGGACCTGAGTGGGTGTTACGAAAGACCCATGAGTGAGGCTGATAAAGTGAAGACTTATCAAAAGTATGTGTCTGATATGAGAAGGCAGCTGAAAAAGGCCTATGAATTAGCTGAGGTCTCGGCTGCCAAGTAGAATCAAGGAAACAAGAGGAGGTATGATCAAAAAGTCAGGCTCTCCCAACTTGTCCCTGGAGACTGAGTCCTCATAAAGAACTTGGGGCTACCTGGGAAGCATAAGTTGGCTGACGGCTGGGCGGCTACGCCCAATGTGGTGGAAAGTCAGATGTCAAATGTTCTGGGTGAAAGCAGAGGATGGGAATGGGGGTGTCAAGATTCTCCATTGGAACCACCTTCTACTCTGGGACAAGAGGTGCGTGCTGACCCAGAGCCTGACCTGGACCCTACACCTAGTAAGAGAACTCTGTGACGACGTGGAGAGACTGAAGGATCAGCAGCAGGAAAGAGTGGACCAGCCCCTGGCCCCGAATGGGATATGGATTCGGAGGATGAGGAAATGGGGGTGTGGCATACGCTGCCTTTTGCTAACTCCCCAACAATTGAGGAAGAGATTCCAAACCCTTCTCACGCTGAGGCCGGTGGAAACGGGGGGACTATCTGTGGACAGGCAGGTGTGCAGCTGGACCACAAAGGAGGGCTGGGCTCTAAAGTAACTGGGAATGAAGCTGAGCTCAGCAAAGTGGCAGAGGGGCCTGAGTTGCCAGAAGGCACGAGTAATAGACAGGGAGGCCTCGCCAGGTAGACCAGAAGTATCCCAAGGAACGTCTGAAACTGAAGACGTAGATGATGGGATACGGAGGTCTCAATGAGTCAGGAGACTCCCAGATAGGCTGGCCTATGTAGTATCCGGAGAACAGAAGGTTGCAACTATCCCCCTAGTGAGGTATGTCACTACCATTTACAAATGAATTGGAGGTTCTGACATCACAAAGTACCTGTGAAAACAACGTCATTAATGACGGGATGATAAATTATTTCAAAGTCGTGAGGACATGGCTATTTGTGGGGAGGGGGCGGGGGGGGGAGTGTAATGCCCTGGTTCACATCTTTACTGTTTTGCTGTAGATATTTCATTTAGCAGCAAAGTAAGAGCAGTCTGTTCTGCTTTCAGGCTGTTTGGGTTATTGTAGAAGATAAGGGATGATGTGGAATGTGTGCCATCCAATTAGCAGGAGGTTTTCTTGGTGATGGGCAGTAAGGCTGGTCTTAGTCTTGGGCTTGTGTTCGGGGGGCGATAGAGAGAGAAGCTGGGGAGATCCGGTTGTAGCATATGATATGGTGGGAGACCCGATTGTTCAAGACGGATTGCGAGCGATGTTCCGTGGGGTGTGCTTTCACGTTGAGTGAGGGCCCAGCATGTGAGAGACAGAGTTCAAGATAGAAACATAGAAACATAGAAAATAGGTGCAGGAGTAGGCCATTCGGCCCTATGAGCCTGCACGGCTATTCAGTATGATCATGGCTGATCATCCAACTCAGAACCCTTCTCTCCTTACCCCCTGATCCCTTTAGCCACAAGGGCCATATCTAACTCCCTCTTAAATATAGCCAATGAACTGGCCTCAACTGTTTCCTGTGGCAGAGAATTCCACAGATTCACCTCTCTCTGTGTGAAGAAGTTTTTCCTCATCTCGGTCCTAAAAGGCTTCCCCTTTATCCTCAAACTGTGACCCCTCATTCTGGACTTCCCCAACATCGGGAGCAATCTTCCTACATTTAGCCTGTCCAATCCCTTTAGAATTTTATACGTTTCAATAAGATTCCCCCTCAATCTTCTAAATTCCAGAGAGTACAAGCCTAGTCGATCCAATCTTTCGCCATATGAAAGTCCTGCCATCCCAGGAATCAATCTGGTGAACCTTCTTTGTACTCCCTCTATGGCAAGTATGTTTTTCCTCAGATTAGGTGACCAAAACTGTACACAATACTGCAGGTGTGGTCTCACCAAGGCCTTGTACAACTGCAGTAGTACCTCCCTGCTCCTGTACTCGAATCCTCTGGCTATGAATGCCAGCATACCATTCGCCTTTTTCACCGCCTGCTGTACCTGCATGCCCACTTTCAATGACTGGTGTATAATGACACCCAGGTCTCGTTGCACCTCCCCTTTTCCTAATCGGCCACCATTCAGATAATAATCTTTTTTCCTGTTCTTGCCAAAGATGAGCTCCAACTTGTGCACATTCGACTGTTTAGTTAGAATGGGCCCTTTATATTTTGTTATTCTTTACTAACCCTTTAGTTAAGATTCATAAATATAATTCCTCTAATCGTATGCAGTGTACTGTCTGTTATTTCATGGCATTAATTTGTAACAGGGTAGCGATTGACACAGTATCCACACAAACTGGGGGTTTGGGGGGAAGGGCTCGCGTCTCAATGTCACATATATGGTGGGGCCGGAGACTGGCTTCCCTAGACTTACACGGCCAAGGAAACCAGAGAGCTTCATACAATTTCTTTGTACCTACTCTTTGCTTTATGTCCAATAGCCTGTTCTCATTCCATGAATATATTACACCCCTTTCCTGTGCTGCAAACTTGTCGAAGGTGACATTGTGTTGCTGTCGATAGTGCAGCCATCTCGCACCTCCAGCAATCCCCATCAATATTGACTTAGAAACTGTGTGGAGTTCACAAATGCTTCTTACGATTCAAGTTCAAGTTTAACTTTCATTCAATCATACCTGAATACAGCCAAAAAAAATCAGCGTTCCTCTGGGGCCACAGTGCAAAACACAGCACCAACAGTCATACGCAGCACAATTCACTTACAGCACATATAAGACAGCAATAAGATATGGTCACACAAAAATGTTAATAGAGTCCAAATCCCTAAGTGACATGGCTGTAGATTGATGGAGCATGAATATTGTTGGTGTACGGGGTCTTTCTTTTTTGTATGTTAAATTTAAAATGGCTTCTTTGTTATGTTATACTTTGGAATGCTTCTTTGTTATGTTAAATGCTGAGAAAATCTCTAGCTAGACAGTTGCTTGGGTTAATACAGATAGCAGAGTGCTATCAGCCAATGGGCGCTCATGTTATTGTTTTTTCGGATGATAATGCTGTCTCATATGACTGGGAACGGGGTTTTGACCGGGAGTCGGAGGAGAGACGGGGAGGATGGTGGACGGGGTTTTGGTGGGGAGTCGGAGGAGAAACGGGGAGGACGGTGGACGGGGTTTTGGCGGGGAGTCGGAGAAGAGACGGGGAGTCAGAGGAGGGATGGGGAGTTGGAGGAGAGACGGGGAGGACGGTGGACGTGTGGGGGTTTTTGGCGGGGAGTCGGAGGAGAGACGGGGAGGACGGCGGACGTGCGGAGAGGCTCTGGTCGATCACTTCGGGTGGTCCCGAGCCGTGAGTCGAAAGGATCCGGGTGGTCGTCAGGAATTTATTGAGCTCCAACGGTTGCGCACGAAGAACTTGGACTTTGATAAGTCTTGGCGCCTTTTTCTCATTACTTCCTTTTCTGTATCCAATTTATATTAATGTCATAGACTTAGTAATATCTATAAAGTGTACTTGGTAAAACGTACTGGGTGTGCTGGCTGATGATTGATGTTTGGGATTGATTCGGGTGGCAACCGACTCCGTGGGAAGCATTGAGGCAGGTGCTGGGTGGGATTTCCCCTAGATATATACGAGCCAATATAACTGAGTGTTACATTGGCAAGAACAAGCCCTAAGCAGTCCAGAGACAAATACGCACAATCCAGCCTGTCCTCTAACGAGTGAGCACTGGAGAGCAGCACCTCCAGGAGGGGACGCCATGCCACACCACCTCCAGCATCCCCCCACCTGGTGCCTGCGACAGGCAACTCCATGGCGCGAGGTGTAGCGCTCGATACAACCAAGGCCATGCAGCTCCCCCGCCACTGGTCTCAGTAATAAACTAGTGAACCAGTCACCATGTCACCAATGTCCTGCGATCGCAAGGAAAACATTCAAGACAACCATTCACTGTTACGCTGCCCACTGACTCGGACACCTTTCTGTAGCAGGCAATACCAAATCCAGCCCACCTAGCTAGTCTGCAAACCAGCAGCTTGTTGATGGGGTAGACCGCCAGTATTTGAAGTTCTCAATATCCAGCAGTGTCTTGTAATCATAAAATGGATGTTCAAAAAAATACAAAAACCCCTTTGGTTGGCCCTGAAGAGGCTGCTGAGTCCAAGCGCACTGCCATCTTATCAGAGAATCCAGTACTGTATGAGTTCCTCCATGTTCCTTCTCATCCCAAGGGTATGTTGGTTATGCTGATATTCTATTACAGCTTAGGTATCCTGTGGGAGAACAGGAGGTAGAGGGCTATTATAGATATCTGAGAGATAATAGGCTACAAGAGATTATGAGAAAATGGAACTGATGGGATTGCTCAAAGAGCCAGCATATATTGATGGGCCAAATGACTTCTTACATTGTGAGGAGAAACAAAACGTACCTTATTTATTGCCTTCAAAAAATCCAGATACACCTCCTCCATCTAACCTTTATCTCAATTCTGCCGTCTCAAAACAGCCGTCTCGACTCTGTCTTGCCACTGGATCCAGATGGGAATTGGGAAGAGAGAGTGAGGCTGACGCTGCGCAACTCTCCCTCACTTAAATCCAAATCATGCGCTAGTCTCGACACCATCATAATGGTGTCGAGGTCCTCATCGACGTTGACAATAGATGAACACTATCTCAAATCTTCAGTCTAATTGGTCTAAGTACAAACATTGTAGAATTAAATAATCTCTTACTTATAAGAATGTCATAAGGTTTTCCCTGTGAGTACATCTTACTTTTTGACCTGTTAAGGAGTGAACAGGCTTTGGTATCTAAACATCAGGTTGTTTTATTGACTGACTCCTGATTATAAAAGGTGTCTTCTCACCTAGGGTAGAATGAAGCTAGTTTTGGATCACATACAAATTGAAATTTGTTTATTATTGTCACACGACTTAAGGATTGAAAGGCGCCCATTCAGAACAGAGATGCGAAGAAATTTTTTTAGCCAGAGGGTGGTGAATTTGTTGCCACGGGCGCAGTGGAGGCCAAGTCATTGCGTGTATTTAAGGCAGAGATTGATTGGTATCTGAGTAGCCAGGGCATCAAAGGTTATGGTGAGAAGGCGGGGGAGTGGGACTAAATGGGAGAATGGATTAGCTCATGATAAAATGGCAGAGCAGACTCAATGGGCCGAATGGCTGACTTCTGCTCCTTTGTCTTATGGTCTTATGTACTGAGGTAGAGTGAAAACCTGTCTTGTGTATACTGTTTATACAGATCAAATCATTGCACAGTGCATCGAGGTGGAAAAGGTAAAACAATAACAGAATCAGAATAAATTGTAACAGGTACAGAGAATGTGCAGTGTAGGTAAACACTGAGGTGCAATATAGAAGGTAGAATGTGCAGTCGAGTCCATTGTACTATTAAACTATTCGATTGTCTTATAATATGTGGTAGAAGTTGTTTTTGAGCCTGGTGGTACATTCCTTCAAGCTTTTGTATCATCTGCCAGATAGGAGAGGGGAGTGGAAAGAATGTCTGGGGTGGGTGGAGTCATTGATTATGCTAGCTGCTTTACTAAAGCAGTGAGAAATATAGATAAAGTCCATAGAGAGTAGGCTGGTTTCCGTGAAGAGTTGAGTTGTGTCAACAACTGTCTGCAGTTTCTTCTGGTCACATGCAGAGCAATTGCCATGCAAGCCGTTATGCATCCAGATAGAATCATTTCTAAGGTGCAGCGCTAAAAATTAGTAATGGTCAAGAGGGACGTATCAAATTTTTTTGGCCTCCTCAGGAAGTAGAGGCAATGCTACGCTTGGCTGCATGTCTATGGGGTTGAACGAGGTTAGCTAACAGTGTGATGTTCACTCCGAGGATCTTGAAGTTCTCAACCCTCTCAAACTCAACACCATTGATATAGACAGGGGCATGACTTCCTAAGATCAATGACCAGCACTTTAGTTTTGCTGACGTTCAGGGAAAGGTTGCTGTCATGATAGCAAGTTACTAAGCTTTGAAGAAAGCTATATAGGAAAGTCAGTTAAAGTTCCCCGGGGAAAAATCGAAGGTGTGCTTATACTTCCACATACTTAGCAGTGATGAAATATTTTTTCTTAAACATATACTTTCTACAAGTTTGTTAATGATAGCTTGCATTTTGTTACAGTTTTGCACGGTCTCATTTACACCTCTCAATTTGGAATTGTCAGTAGGCTTTGGAAAGTGTACCTCATGAGCCCAAATTAGAGATAAAAGTAAAGATAACAATACAGGAGTTTGCAGAAGAATTGGATGATGTAGAAAAAGAGAGAAATCGTCACTTGAAACACTTAACATTGCATCAAAGTTGATTGTTTTCTTGTAAACTGCAACAGAAATAAGATAAACTTATTTTAGAACAGTATTTGTATTAGAAATACTTTTGCAATAAGCAAGTGTAATAAATTTCTTTCATAGAATTGGTAAATTTTAATATTGTCTTATTAGCTTTAAATTTGGATTAAGCATTGAACTTCAGAAGGAACATACCTTTAAATTAAAATCTGTAAAATCTTTATCTTCTACTACTATGAAAGGATGTAAAGAACAGCTGATAATAGATTCTATAATTCTAAATCAAGTCTGGCAGAATAGCAGAAATCCTTCATGTTGCTAAACTGAGGACCAAAAGGCATTTCACTCTGTCCCACACTCATGGTTAATAAAAGTTCATAATAAATATAAACTACACCCAATGCTTGTGAAATTCCTGCAACATCTGATGAAGTGTACTATAATCACCCGACCTATTAACAACCACCGTTATCAAAATAAAACAAAGCATTTTCCAGAGCGACTCTCCAAGTCCACTAAGGTTCTGTATAGCTTTAATTTACTGAATTGGATGAAAATTGGTATCAAATCAGAAACAATGAAATGAGGTATACCTTAACACACCTTTTACACATGAATGATTTGAAATTACACGCTAATTCATCAGTTAAGCTAAAGCGATTAATTCAAATAGTAGAACCATTTTCGAAAGATATAAACATGTACTTTGGACTGGCTAAATGCAGAACATTAAACATAAAGAAGGGTGCAATAGAGCTAATAGAATACAAAACAGAGCAGCAGGATACAATACAACCGATGGATGAATCTGGGATAGATAAACACATGGATATGAAGGGAATATGGATGTATGTGAGGGATATAGATGAGCTCAGAAGGACATTTAGTATAAATTGACATCAAGATCGGCAGTCACATGGGCCGCATAGCCTGCCTGGTGCTGTACTGTTTTGTGTTCAAAATTCCCACCTGTCTAAGTTCTTCTGGGGAAGCTGCCTTGCAACTTCCTGCCAGGAGTACCTGGCTGTACCTCGAGAAGTTCTTGCATGATGAACGTGTCTCCTCTGGTCACCCTATTCCATCTTCAATCTGCGCAGTTTGTTCTGAACCCTTGGGAGCATACTCCCATCTTTGCATCATCCATTCTTGAAGAAGAAACTGAGTGACTCTGAACTCAAGTCTTCACAGTCAAAGCTGTTCAGGCACCCATGTGAAGGGTGAAGATCTTAGTAAGGATTACCTTGGTGCAGTCTGGTCCATATAATCACCCTGCAGTAGCTGTAATGGTGCTGCATGTGGTAGGCTTGTGTTCCTTTTAAGGGCTGCTTCCTTAATTCGGAACAGCGAAACAGCAGCTGCTAAAAAGCCTGTAATAAATCAATAGAAAAATACACACTGAAACTGACACAGTTAGACAAGGAAGCAACAGCACTGTGTGGAAATGACAACTGGGTATAATACTGTTAGGATGCTTAAATTTAAACAATTTGGAGGGTGGAAAAGAATTTTTAGTCTAATGTATTGTTGCTGGAGGAACCCAAACTTTCAATTATATTTGAACTGACCAGCTTTTGAAACATTTAACTTTATTCCACAAAATTGTCACAGATTTGCTGTGACAGTGATAATAAACCTGATATTCATTTTTAATTTTTGAACAACGATAAGCAAAATTTAGAACGTTAGTTAAAAAGTTTTCAGAAATTCACATTTGGCAAAACAGATTTAAAATAAAGTTTTACACAAAGTACTTTAATCATTAATTTACAATTCAATTAAAGATAACATTTGTTTCCTCCCTTTACAGAAGCAGGTCCTTTATGAGGAAGTTGTTATCTTTATTTGCAGTTAGTTTTTTTTATATGCAAAAGATTTGTTCCTGTAATCAAAGTCCAAATGTTACCACAAGGTTAAATCTGTTTTAAACATGACGGTGCTCACTATATTTGCTCTTTATGTTGTCAATTTATAGATGCACAACCTCCTACTTCAATCTATACTCTAAATTACAATTTCACAGCAGCCTGTCCCTCCCACTTCAGATCATTTTGTACAATTGCTCAAATCTGTACTTGGAGTTAAAAATGATCCAAATCACATGTCCTGAGACAAACTGCAATCTCTGCAATGCATTGCTGACTGGGTTTGCACCATTCCTTAACAACTCAGTGCTAACTTTCACCAACACACACAAAAATACTTTTCTGATCTCTCTCAGCCAATTTTTCAGATTATGTCACCGACTTAAAACATACACAATGAAAGTAAATTATGTTACCTTTGCTGAACTGCAAATTTCATTGGAAGTCAGCTTCAATAAGTAGTCTGTATTCTTACACCAATTTATAGATTTTTATGCCATCTCTTGTTCATTGAAAGAGGCCACATATTTTCATCATTCTAAAGTCAGACTTTGTTCTGTGTAGTCCAGAAAATTATATCTTGTTATTTAGTCTACATTACTCATATGAGGTGCAACAAAGAATTATTTATTTATTCAGGTTAATAACCCATAAGTTGCATTCACCAACTATCAGTTTTATTTTCTTACCAAGCCTAGAAAAACTGTAAGCCATACTTTGGCTGGGACATATAGTGACAGATTGTACCCGTAAGTAATAAGATACAATTTACAATTCCTACAATTGAATGATTAAAGCAAACAATTATTAAGCAAAAGTCCCTCTTTTTATCTTTACTGTTATCTTCAGTGATGAGACCATAAGACATAGGAGCAGAATTAGGCTATTCAGCCCAGCAAGTCTGCTCTGCCATTCCATCATGGCTGATCATGGATCCCACTCAAACCCATACACCTGCCTTCTCACCATATCCTGTGATGCCCTGACCAATCTAGAAACCATCACTTCCACCTTAAATATACTCACGGACTTGGCCTCCCTCCACTGCATTGTTGCAGTGCATCCAACAGATACACCACTCTCTGGCTAAAAAAAAATTCCTCTTTACTTCCATCCTAAAAGGTCACCCCTCAATTCTGAGGCTGCGCGCTCTAGTTCTGGACACCTCCCATCACAGGGAACATCCTCTCCACATCCACCTCATCTAGTCCTTTCAACATTCAATGAGATTCCTCCATATTCTTCTAAATTACAGTGTGTACAGGCCCAAACTTGCCAAACACTCCTCATATGTTAACCCCTTCATTCCCAGAATCATCCCCGTGAACCTTCTCTGGACTCTGTCCAATAACAACACATCCTTTCTGAGATATTGGGTTCAAAACTGTTGACTGTTGTCCAACTGTGGCCGGACTAGTGTCTTATAAAGCCTTGGAATTATCTCCTTGCTTTTATATTCTATTCCCCTTGAAATAAACGCCAACATTGCATTTGCCTTCTTTACCACAGGCTCAACCCGTAAATTAACCTTCTGGGAGTCTTGTACGAGGACTTCTAAGTTCCTCTGAACCTCTGATGTTTGAACCTTCTCCCTATATATAGTCCACACTATTGTTCTGTTTACAAAAATGCATTATCATACATTTCCCAACCCTGTATTCCACCTGCCACTTTTTTGCCCATTCTTCCAATTTGTCTGTCCTGCTGCAATCACATTGCTTCCTCAGCACTACCTACCCCTCCAACTATCCTTGTACCATCCACAAGCTTTGCCAAAAAACCATCAAATCCATTATCCAAATATTGATAAACAATAATAATAGTGGTCCCAATACTGACTCCCAAGGAACACCACTAGTCACTGGCAGCCATCCAGAAAAGGCCCCCTTTATTTCCACTAGCTGTCTCCTGCCTGTCAGCCATTCCTCTGTGCATGTTAGTATCTTTCCTGTATCACTATAGGATCTTATCATGTTATGCAACCTCATGTGAGGCACCTTAATAAATGCCTTCTGAAAATCCAAGAAAATGACATCCACTGCCTCCCCTTTGTCCTCCCTGCTTGTTGCTTCCTCAGAAAACTCTAACAGATTTGCCAGGCAAGATTTTCCTTCACAGAAACCATGCTGACTTTGACTTATTTTGTCATTAGTCTCCAAGTACCCTGAAACCTTATCCTTAATAATAGACTCCTACATTTTCCCAACCACCAAGGATAGGCTAACTGGCCTATAATTTCCTTTCTTTTGCCTTCCTCCCTTCTTAAAAAGAGGAGTGACAATTGCAATCTTCCAGTCCTCCAGGACCATTCCAGAATCAAGTGATTCTGGGAAGATCATGACCAATACATCTGTTATCTCTTCAGCAACCTCTCTCAGGACTCTTAGATGTAGTCCATCTGGTCCAGGTGACTTATCTACCTTAAGACCTTTGAGTTTGCCTACCACTTTTTCCTTTGTAATACCAATGGCACTCACTCCTGCTCCCTGACACTCTCGGACCTCTGGCGCACTACTAATGTATTCCACTGTGATGACTGATGTAAAGTACCCATTAAGTTCATCTGCCATTTCTTTGTCCCCCATTACTACCTCACCAGCATCATTTTCCAGTGGTCCAATATCAACTTTTACTCTTTATATAACTGAAAAAACTGATGGCTTCAGTCATCTCACTTCAGTTAGTTGTAATTTGTATTAATGATTCTTCTGGTTCCCATATTCTTATGTGACACATTCTTTCTTAACTGAGTCCTGAAGAAGGGTCTCAGCCTGAAACGTGGACTGTTTATTCATTTCCATCGATGCTGCATGACCTGCTGAGCTCCCCCAGCATTTTGTGTGTGTTGCTTTGGATTTCCAGCATCTGCAGAATTTCTCATTTATATTATTTCTTAATTAATGTCTTTTCTGCCATTTGCATCATCTTGAGCATCTTCTACATTACTACAGTGACTATTTTTCGAGAAGTATTTCACTGTCTGTAAAACTCTTTGAGAGCCCTGAAATCCTTGCAAAATATAGTACAGTGGATTCTGGTTAGTTGGGACACATCAGAACCAGTATATTTTGGCCCAATTAAGCAGTCGGCCCAATTAGCCAAAGTTTCATGGAAATAATTAAAAGGTAAATAAAAAGACAAAAAAACTATCATTTAACTGAGTTGCAATTTGTGTATTTAAATGAAACACTGAACAAATTAGAGCACTATTAGTACTACTACAGTACTATAAACTGTGTATTAGTTCCTAATATTTATTAATGGAGGAATTCATCTGCCATGTTCTTTTGATTGACTGTAAATGAACAATATCAGTTCAGATACCTATTGCAGATAATGGACTGCCTTCATATAGTTATTGATGATTGCATCCTCCGCATCTGCATTTTCATTGGACCAGTTATATGATTGTCAATACCTTCATAATTTCTAACTTTGTTGAAACAGTGAAATAGTTTCATTTTCACTCCTGGCCATTTCTGGCACCTCCAAGGCTGAATCCTTGAAAGCGTAGTGAGCAAAACAGTTCTGATATGTCTTGCTGCTTATTTTTCGCCAGCTATCAGTGACAAAAATCATTGCTCCTTGAATATAAACAAATGCAACTGACAGTATTTAAAAACCGTTTGCTCTAAGCACAGTGTAGTGTCTAACAGCCACACAAGTGCATGCGTCTGACGCTAGTTAGATACTGTTTGGCAACAGTCTCCTGTCCCAATTAAATGACATATTGTCCCAAATAAAGTGAGAGAATCCTGGCTACTTTCTCAATTTACTTTTTGTTCTTTAACAATTATCTCAGATAAATCGCTGCCCTGATTAACTGATGGCCCAAGAAATCACAATCCATTGTCTGTACAGTAAATGCATATTTCTTCAGTGATGCTCAATTCAGAAATTTTATTATTTGTTTTGTTTTTCAAGTTTGCTATGCTGCTTACTTCTGTCTTAAAAAGTTTTTAAGTTTCACAGGATTCAGTTTTCCCAAGCCAATCTCAGTTGGCTCATTTCTTTCGCATTTTATAGTTCTTTCTAAAGAAAGCACATTTAAAAATGAGTTCTTCCTAAATTTCTGTGTAAACATATACTAAGATGAACCTACTGTTAATGTTGAAAGGAGAATGTAAGTGAGGTTCTAGATGAGCTATAAAAAAGGGGGAGGTATCAGAAAAGTTGTCTGCACATTAAAGTTGATAAATTACCACGTCCAGACAGGATGCATTCTAGCCTGCTGTAGAGAGAGAAATGCATACACTGTGAAAATAATCTCTCAGGTGAATTATTATGGATTCAGGTACAGTCCCTGAGGAGTGGAAATTTGCAAACATTACATGTTTACTCAAAGAAAGGAATGCAGAGGAAATACTAACTAGTTGCAGTTTGCTCAGTGGCAAGGAAAATTCCGGTAATTGAGGAAGGATGTAGACTGATTAGAAAAAAACAGTATGGTGGATTTGTCGAAGAAATTGTTGCTTGCTAAATTGGTAAGAGTTTCTAAAGAAGTAGCAGACAGTAGAGGGAAATGTAAATGATATATTATGTATTAACCATACAGGGTTTGTTAAAGAGCTGAAATAGGCATTTGATAAAGCACTATATAATACCTATCACCAAGATTGAATCCCATGAATACCACAGACAGAAGGGCAGAGAAGTGATTTTCTAAAATTATTCCAGGAACAAGGGACTTTAGTTTTATTAAGAGAGTGGAAAACTGTCATTGCTCACAGGAGGGTGCAATAGGATCCAATAGATTATTGAAAGATTGTGAGAAAAACGTCAAGAACTAGGGATATGAGGAAACATTATCTGGTACAGTGAGAGGTTAGTGTTTAGATTCTGCTGCCAGAGGTAGTAGTTATTTCATTGTGCTATTCAAAAGGTATAAGTATTTGGAAGGAATGAATTTGTAGGACTATGTGGAGCAAGACAAGATGGATTGTCCATGCATACAGCACGTGCAGTTTCATGGAGTCAAATGTCGCCATCTGTACTGCAACCATTCTATGATTCCATGCTATGAATAAAGGGCATTCACCACAGATATACTGCAGATTGGATCAGTGAGCAGGAGTCTGCAAAAAATAAATCACAGCCTCTTTTTGTCTCAAAATACTACTTTATCTGTCCATTCAAAATGAGCAATCTTTTACCTTTTGAACAGATACTATTTTGAAATGAAGCCATCTTCAAGATCAAAGGAATAAGAGATGAATAGGGAAGCCTGCAACTGTGTGAATAAACATTATGAGATTGACTTCTAAGCTTTATTTATATCCTTCATCTGCGAGCCAAGCAGTGTTATTTAAATTTCTGATTGCTACAAGGTGAGTAATTACTTAACCCCAGATTCAACTAAATATTTGAATGTTTTAGACTTAATGCAGAATTTGGTATCATGTTAGAGACAAGTGTAATTAGATTAGATTATGAGGACACACAGTCCTCTTTTATTGTCATTTAGTAATGCATGCATTAAGGAATGATACAATATTTCCTCCGGTGTGATATCACAAAACACAGGACAAACCAAGACTGAAAAAAACTAACAAAACCACATAATTATAACATATGGTTACAACAGTGCAACAATACCACAACTTGATGAAGAAGTCCATAAGCACAGTAAAAGTTCAAAGTCTCTCAAATGTCCCACATCTCATGCAGACGGGAGAAGGAAGATAAACTCTCCCTGCCATACCCGACCACGGTCCGACTCTGAGTCATCCGAAAACTTTGAGCTCTGATCAGCTCTCCGACACCGAGTACTGAGCGCCATCTCTATCCACACGATTCGACCTCCATCTCGGTCACCAACAGCAGGCAAAGCCGGGGATTTTGAGGCCTTCTGTCCAAAAGATTCCTGACCGCACAGTAACGACAGCAGCGAACGAGCGTTTCAGAAATTTTTCCAGATGTTCCTCTGTGCTTTCACGTCCATCTCCATCAAATCAGAATTGTCCATGGCCCCTATTTAACAGATACAATATCATTTTTCATCGGAGGGCTGTGCACGCGCGGCACGCTGCTTCTCTCTCCTCCCGCCAATTGTGGGGAAGAAATGTGCATTTTACAGCATATTAGATTGATCTGTTTGAGAATCTTTAAAATTTGAAACATAATTTCAAAGAATGTAATTGATAATGGAAATAATAAACAAGCATTCTCCAGCTTTCACCAAGTTCCACTTTTTTAATTTTTTGCCATTATTTCTTAGATTAATTTTAGCAAATTACATAAATATAATTCAACAAAATATGCTTAGACTAAAATTTCATGACAGACTGCACAAATTATTCATGTAAGGATTCCCACTCTTTAGATATTAAAATGTTCCAAATAATTAAATATAAATTAGCATTGTATAGAAGATTAGTTTTCCATGTCTCTTAGGGTCAGTGATTGATACCTCGAGCTTAACATTACGTTGAGGTTTCAAGTCGGATGGATAATGTTGAAACTGGTCTATGTACAAAATTGAATAAAATGCGGGAGGCTTTCAGCTCCAGGATTACATCCATTTGCTGATCAAAATAAATATAGATACTTTCCAATTAATGAATGAAGATAACGTGTCTTTAATAATGACACTTGTTCAGGAACTAAGGTAATTCAACATGTTGCCATTAGGTTTAACAGGCCAAGCACCTCCTAACAAATCTCTTTGTCCTAGTGCTATACAGCATTATAGTGTATTTAATATTTCAATAATATTTAAATAATATTAATATTATTGAATTAGGGTGGAGCTTAGAATGATAGCACCAAACGGCAACTCCCTCGCTTGCATCTGCGGAAAGAGCTCTATTTCTATCTTTAATTTCTCTATTTTTCCCTTTCAGGGTTCTTTTGAAGACCCTGAGCTGGAGTTACACGCTGACTTCGGTTCTTCGTGGGAATGGGACCCGCTCTCGGGGTTTCAAGACTGGCCGTTATTCGATATACCAAGGACGCAGCCTATAAGACTAGCTCGCCTTCAGAGTTCTGGGATTTCGTGGCTCTGGAGGCGGGCGGACTCCAGGTTGGTGCCTCTGCAGGAAACTGGTGTGTCGTGGGAGATGGAAGATCGAAAGCAGCAAGCTGGCTGCTGGCTGTGTGCCCAGAGACCCGAGATCTTTGGGCACAGAGCTTGGAAAAGGCAATGAATTACTGGGTGAACGAGTAGTCTTGGGGTTACTGCAGGTCTGTGTCTTTATTGATGCTTTGCTGTAGGCATGAGTGCTCGGTGTGGGGGGGGGCGCTGATGCTTTTTTTGCTGGTGGGGAGGGGGAGGGTTGTTGCTTTGCTCCTGCTTGTGCGTGGGAGGGGAGAGCTGGGGGAGCTTTAGGGTTCTAACATTTAACTTTGGGGCACTCCTCTGTTTTTGTGGATGGTTGCCAAGAAAACAAATTTCAGGATATATATTATATACATCTCTCTGACATTAAATGTATCTTTGAAACCTTTGAATTCAAAAATGATTATATGTAAGAAGTACATGAATGGCATATTTCATTATGCCACCATATGTGTGTATTTATCTCACTAAAAGGAAAATGAAGTAGACACGTTTCCCGGCTCCTATGTTTTTCTTTCGATTAGTTGCTGGAGTTACAAAACATAACAGTGGCAATGAAGTTTCAAAATGATCCCGAGTCGATTATATACCTGTTGAAGTGCAGCATTTTTTTTCTTCGGAAGGTGGAGAGTTACAGTCAAGTTAGAAAAGACAGGAAAACATTCGAAGTTAAGAAGCAATAGGTATGGCAATGCATTCATGAACAGTGAGTAGCAGGTGATAATAGTCATAAATAAAAAAAGCAGAAATTGTTGGCTACACCAGAAAGATAAGCACATTCAATTGCACAACAGATAACTGGATGATGTATACTGAACGAATTGAGGAGTACTTTGAAGCGAATGAAAAATGAGTGCCAGTGTTACTGAGCGCAATAGGTGGAAAAGCACACAGTCTGATTAGATGTTTAACTACTTCAACAAAACCAGCTGAAATAAGCTTTGCTAATATCATGAACGTAATGCAGGAACATTTAGAACCAAAACCATTGTTGATTGCAGTATGTTTTAAGTTTCATAAGCAGAATCAAAAGGAAGGGGAGTCCATTTCAGCTTAAGTGGCTGAATTGAAGAAATTGTCAGTTCAGTCATGCACTAAGAGATCGATTAGTTTGTGAAATCTTACAAAAAAGCATTCAAAACTGCTCCTAACGAAACGCAATTCACAAATAAAAGAGCAGATGAATTTATTGTATCAATGGAAACAGCATCCAGAGACACAAGAGAATTGCAGTCAAAAATGAAAGTGAGCGCGAACAAAACTGCAATATCTAAACGGAACCTGTCTGGCCTAACAAACTGTGTAACCATTGTGGCGAAACTTGCAGAAGATACGACAAAATAAAACACTTACAAAAAGTATGTTGGGCAGACGAAAATAAATGGACTGCACAGGAAAGAGAAAAGAGATGAAAAGTCAAGTTGCAGTTTCAAAAAGTGCACTAATCAGCATGCGGTGTGGTTAATGAAAAATCTGATAACAATGGCAGTGACACGGTACTGAGTATCCTTGAGATTTACAATGTGAAAACTAACAAAAGACATGCAATAAGGTTTACAGCAGAAGTGAAAGGCAAATTAGTTAAAATGGAATTGGACATTGGCTCAGCTGTTTCAGTCATCCCACAAAATGAGTTTGAATGGCATTTCAAAGTTACAGAACTGAAGCCTGCAGATATCTAACTAAGAACCTACACTGAAGTAAAAATAACTCCTGTTGGAATGACATTCATAACATTGAAAGACAACAACCAACAAGCCACATTGGGCTTGTATGTGGTAAGAACAGGAAGGCCACCATTGGGGAGCCATGACTGGCTGAGACAACTATAACTTGATTGGAGATCCATCCACCATTTGCAAATTAAGAAAGGTACTGAATGATGCTACAGCAGTGTTCAACTCAAAGATATCAAGAGTAAATGAAAATGCTACACCCAAGTTTTACAAAGCCCATCCAGTTCCTTAGGCGGGAGGTGGGAGGAGAAGACAGCAGCGTGCCGCGCACGCGCAGCTCTCCAGTGCAAATGATATCGTATCCGTTAAATAGGGGCCGTGGACAATTTTGATTTGATGGAGACAGACGTGAAAGCACAAAGGAACATCTGGAGAAATTTCTGAAACACAGGTTCACTGCTGCTGTTACTGGGCGATCGAGAATCTTCCGGATCCCCGGCTTTGCCTGCTGCTGGCGACCGAGACTGAGGTCGAATCATTCAGATAGAGATGGTGCTCGGTACTTGGTGTCGGAGGGCTGATCGGAGGCTTGAAGTTTTCGGACGACTCAGAGTCGGACTGTGGTCGGGCATGGCAGGGAGAATTTTCTTCCTTCTCCCGTCTGCGTGAGATGTGAGACATTTGAGAGACTTTGAACTTTTTACTGTGCCGTGGACTGTTCTTCATCAAGTTATGGTATTGTTGCACTGTTGTAACTGTATGTTATAATTCTGTGGTCTTGTTAGTTTTTTCAGTCTTGGTCTGTTCTGTGTTTTCTGATATCACACCGGAGGAATATTGCATCATTTCTTAATGCATACATTACTAAATGACAATAAAAGAGGACTGCGTGTCCTCATAATCTAATACTATCCATGATAAAGCACCCAGTGAGCTAGACTGCATGGAAGCTGCCAGAATTCTTTCCAATGGGCAACGCCAGTGGTCCCAGTAGCCTGGAAGGATGGATCTGTCAGGATCTGTGGTGATTTTAAGATCACCATCAACCCAGTACTGAATGTAGAATCAATATCCTCTGACCAAGATAGAGGATTATCTTTGCAAACCTTTCTGGAGGAAACACTTCAGCAAAGTGGACTTGGCTGAAGTTTCCCTGCAGATAGAGATAGAAGAAGAGTGTAAGGTTTTTTTCTCACCATAAAGACTCACAAAGGGCTTTATCGCTATAATAAGCTTATATTTGGAGGAGCATCTGCACCTGCACTCTGGCAGAAAGCTATGGACCACAAGGCTGCTCAGGCACTCAGTGTTTCCTGGACGACAGCATTGTTACCTACAAGCATGACAGGGTCCAAGATCTCAAGACAGCGTTAAAAAGATTAAAAGATTATGAGCTCAGAACACAATGCAACAAATGTGAATTCTTTAAACCAAGCACCATTAACTGTGGTCACACCATTAATGCACAAGTTTTATACAATTGTGCTGAGAAAATTCAAGCAGTGGTGGATGTCCTAAGAACAAAGGATGTGCCACAGTTGTGGCCCCTTTTGGGATTTGTCAAATATTGTAATAAGTTCCTGCCAAACTTGTGCTCTACCCCTTGAACTCTTCTACAGATTGGAAAGAAAAGGCAGTGTGAGGTGGCATTAAAGAAGGTAAAGGAAAGGTAGATTTTACCACTTGGGGTAAAAGAGAGGCAAGACTGTGCAGGCGCGTGACATCAGCCAGTAGAGCGCGTAAGGTTTAAAAAGATCGCTGTACCCAGTGGGCAGCGGAGTGAGAGGCAGCAGAGTGATAGGGCTTTGGCTCAACGGGCTTAGGTGGTAAGGGGACGAGGCGAGGTAGGTTTACCAGTGTTTTTTGCAGAAAGGAGGAGGTATGTGTGTGAGGCCAGTTTTCTCTGCTCGGTGTCAGATGCAGGAGGTCCTGGAGTCTCCCAGCCGGCCATATCTGCACCAGCTGTGTCGAGCTGCAGCTCCTAAGGGACTGAGTTAGGGAACTGGAGGTGCAGATCGATAACCTTCGCCTGGTCAGGGAGAGCGAGGAGGTGATAGAAAGGAGTTATACGCAGGTGGTCACACCGGGGCCACGGCAGACAGACAAGTGGGTAACAGTCGGGAGAGGGAAGGGGAAGAGTCAGGTACTAGAGAGTACCTCTGTGGCTGTACCCCTTGAAAATAAGTACTCCTGTTTGAGTACTGTTGGGGAGGGGGAGAGACAGACTACCTGGGGGAAGCCACAGTCTGGCCCTGTGGGCTCAGAAGGGGAGGGAAAGGAAGAGGAAGGCAGTAGTGATAGGGGGCTCTATAGTTAGGGGGTCAGACAGGCAATTCTGTAGACGCAGGAAAGAAACTCAGATGATAGTTTGCCTCCCAGGTGCCAGGGTCCGGGATGTTTCATATCACGTCCAAGATATCCTGCAGTGAGAGGGCGAACAGCCAGAGGTCATGGTACATATTGGTACCAATGACATAGGTAGGAAAAGGGAAGAGGTCCTGAAAAAAAGAGTACAGGGAGTTAGGAAGGAAGCTGAGAAGCAGGACCGGAAAGGTAATAATCTCGGGATTACTGCCTGTGCCACGCAACAGTGAGAATAGGAATAGAATGAGGTGGAGGATAAATGCGCGGCTGAGGGACTGGAGCAGGGGGCAGGGATTCAGATTTCTGGACCATTGGGACCCCTTTTGAGGCAGGTGTGACCTGTACAAAAAGGACGGGTTGCACTTGAATCGCAGGGGGACCAATATGCTGGCAGGGAGGTTTGTTAAGGCTACTGGGGAGAGTTTAAACTAGAATTGTTGCGGGGGGGTGGGAACCAAACTAAAGAGACTGGGTAAGAGGAAGTGGGCTCACAAATAGAGAAAGCTTGTAGACAGTGCGAGAGGGAGGATAGGCAGGTGATAGAGAAACGATGTGCCCAGACCGAAGGTTTGAGATGCATCTATTCTAATGCAAGGAGTGTTGTGAACAAAGCAGATGAGCTTAGAGCGTGGATCAGTACTCGGAGATATGATGTGGTAGCCACAACAGAGACTTGGATGGCTCAGGGACAGGATTGGTTACTTCAAGTGCCGAGTTTTAGATGTTTTGGAAAGGACAGGGAGGGAGACAAAAGAGGTGGGGGCGTGGCACTGTTGATCAGAGATAGTGTCACAGCTGCAGAAAAGGTGCACGCCATGGAGGGATTGTCTACGGAGTCTCTGTGGGTGGAGGTTACGAACAGGAAGAGTCAATAACTTTACTGGGTGATTTTTATAGGCTGCCCAATAGTAACAGGGATATTGAGGAGCAGATAGGGAAACAGATTCTGGAAAGGTGTAATAACAACAGAGTTGTCGTGATGGGAGATTTTAATTTCCCAAATACCGATTGGCATCGCCCTAGAGCAAGGGGTTTAGATGGGGTGGAGTTTGCTAGGTGTGTTCAGGAAGGTTTCTTGACACAATATGTAGATAAGCCTACAAGAGGAGAGGCTGTACTTGATCTGGTATTGGGAAATGAACCCGGTCAGGTGTCAGATCTCACAGTGGGAAAGCATTTTGGAGACAGTGATCATAATTCTATCTCCTTTACAATAGCATTGGAGAGAGACAGGCACAGACAAGTTAGAAAAGTGTTAATTGGAGTAAGGGGAATTATGAGGCTATCAGGCAGGAAATTGGAAGCTTAAATTGGAAACAGATATTCTCAGGGAAAAGTACGGAAGAAATGTGGCAAATGTTCAGGGGATATTTGTGTGGAGTTCTGAATAGGTACGTTCCAATGAGACAGGGAAGTTATGGTAGTGTACAGGAACTGTGCTGTACAAAGGCTGTAATAAATCTAGTCAAGAAGAAAAGCTTACAAAAGGTTCAGAGGGCTAGGTAATGTTAGAGGTTGAGAAGATTATAAGGCTAATAGGAAGGAGCTTAAGAAGGAAATTAGGAGAGCCAGAAGGGGCCATGAGAAGGCCTTGGCGGGCAGGATTAAGGAAAACCCAAAGCATTCTACAAGTATGTGAAGAGCAAGAGGATAAAACGTGAAAGTGTGCCAGTGCGAAAGTATGTACGGAACCGGAGGAAATAGCAGAGATACTTAATGAATACTTTACTTCAGTATTCACTATGGAAAAGGATCTTGATGATTGTAGTGGTGACTTGCAGCAGACTGAAAAGCTTGAGCACGTAGATATTAAGAAAGAGGATGTGCTGGAGCTTTTGGAAAGCATCAAGTTGGATAAGTCGTCGGGACCGGATGAGATGTACCCCAAGCTACTGTGGGAGGCAAGGGAAGAGATTGCTGAGCCTCTTGCGATGACCTTTGCATCATCAATGGGGACGGGAGAGGTTCCAGAGGATTGGAGGGTTGCGGATGTTTTTCCTTTATTCAAGAAATGGAGTAGAGATAGCCCAGGAAATTATAGACCTGTGAGTCTTACCTCAGTGGTTGGTAAGTTGATGGAGAAGATCCTGAGAGGCAGGATTTATGAATATTTAGAGAGGTATAATATGATTAGGAATAGTCAGCATGGCTTTGTCAAAGGCAGGTCAAGCCTTACGAGCCTTATTGAATTTTTTGAGGATGTGACTAAACACATTGATGAAGGAAGAGCAGTAGGTGTAGTGTATATGGATTTCAGCAAGGCATTTGATAAGGTACCCCATGCAAGGCTTACTGAGAAAGTGAGGAGGTATGGGATCCAAGGGTATATTGCTTTGTGGATCCAGAACTGGCTTGCCCACAGAAGGCAAAGAGTGGCTGTAGACGGGTCATATTCTGCATGGAGGTCAGTCACTAGGTGGTGTGCCTCAGGGATCTGTTCTGGGACCCTTACTCTTCGTGATTTTTATAAATGACCTGGATGAGGAAGTGGAGGGATGGGTTAGTAAGTTTGCTGATGACACAAAGGTTGGAGATGCTGTGGATAGTGTGGAGGGCTGTCAGAGGTTACAGTGGGACATTGATAGGATGCAAAACTGGGCTGAGAAGTGGTAGATGGAGTTCAACCCAGATAAGTGTGAAGTGGTTCAGTTTGGTAGGTCAAATATGATGGTAGAATATAGTATTAATGGTAAGACTCTTGGCAATGTGGAGGATCAGCGGGATCTTGGGGTCCGAGTCCATAGGACGCTCAAAGCCGCTGCGCATGTTGACTCTGTGGTTAAGAAGGCATACGGTGTATTGGCCTTCATCAGTCGTGGAATTGAATTTAGGAGCCGAGAGGTAATGTTGCAGCCATAGGACCCTGGTCAGACCCCACTTGGAGTACTGTGCTCAGTCCTGGTCGCCTCACTACAGGAAGGATGTAGAAGCCATAGAAAGGGTGCAGAAGCGATTTACAAGGACGTTGCCTGGATTGGGGAGCATGCTTTATGAGAATAGGTTGAGTGAACTCGGCCTTTTCTCCTTGGAGTGATGGAGGATGAGAGGTAACCTGATAGAGGTGTACAAGATGATGAGAGGCATTGATCCTGTGGATAGTCACAGGCTTTTCTCCAGGGCTGAAATGGTTGCCACAAGAGGACACAGGTTTAAGATGCTGGGAAGTAGGTACAGAGGAGATGTCAGGGGTTAAGTTTTTTACTCAGAGAGTGGTGAGTGTGTGGAATGGGCTGCCGGCAACAGTGGTGGAGGCAGATATGATAAAAGAGACTTTTGGATAGGTACACGGAGCTTAGAAAAATAGAGGGCTATATGTAAGCCTAGTAATTTCTAAGGTAAGGACATGTTTGGCACAACTTTGTGGGCAGAAGGGCCTGTATTGTGCTGTAGGTTTTCTATGTTTCTACAAAATGGTGCCACTTCGTCCAGTGAAGAGTGAAGCTTGCCTGTGACACCTCACCTTACGTGCGATCATGTCACACGTTATATGATTCAAAGATTTAAAATTCAAAGTATGTATACCGGATACATCCCGTTCAATATCAAACACTCAACGCGCCAAAAAAGAACAAATTATGCAAACGGCAAAAAGCTAAAGGATAACACCTAGAATATTAACCACCATACCTGGAGTCAATTAGTATTAAGTTTAGTTCAGTTCTGTGCCGCGTCGCTGGCCCTCTGCAGGCCGCAGCGTAAAGCATTCGTCTCTGAAGCGCCCCAAACCGCTCAAAAACAGCAAAACATGAATAACCAGAATCTAGGAACACATGCAACTTCCCCCAAAACGTCCCCAGCCTCCCCAATCAATCCTTGCAACATGGATCCCAAGACTCCTGCACCTCCTCCGACAGCAGCTTAGCGAGAGGGGAAGGCAAACCGGTCAACCTCCGACAGACGGACGGCGCCGAACTCCCGCCCGTCCTCCGCTGTGGAAGTGAACGTCTCTTCGCCTTTGCATCCCGTTCCCTTACCGCTGCAGAGAGAAAAAAATACGCACAGGTCGACAAGAATCTGGTATGGTGGGTCGTAAAACGTTTCAACCAGAACTTGTTTTGTTTGGGAGGGAGTTTACCTGATCATCAACCACAATGCAACGCACATTGATATTATGTTTATATTAAATATATAAGGAGCGTCACCTGCAAGTAGTCACAGCGTTTTTTTTTGGGTGGGTGTGGATCAGGAATTAAATTAAAAATGATTGTAAATAATTACTTTAAGCCACCTCTACAAAAACATGTAAGCGATAACACACTCCACTCCCTTTCCAACTTGTGCCACGTCAGGAACTTCTCACGAATACTGCGACCTTTATCTAATTCTGCTCTGTCTGAGCACAGGAGCCGCAGAGCCCCGCGCTGGCTGACGGCCTCACCTCCGTCCATTACCATCTTCCCAGTTAATCTACTTTGCTCATTTTTACTGCCGCGCACGGAGACTGTGTTTAACGTTTTGTCATCTTAGGTTCACACAGATTTAGATTATGAAGAATTATGCGTAGAAGTTTGTGCCGACGGATTTCATTAGCCGCTTCCGCCGGTATCGTGTTAACGATGTACTTGACCGTGCGAGAGTTCCTTTTGATCAGCCGTTCTTACGCTTTACGGGAAAGAAATGGAGGCAGAAGCTCTGCCCCAGAAGTGACTGTGCTCATCTGGTGGTATCCATTCGGCCGGAAACCCGAGATCAAAAACTGCAGGACTCTCTACAACGTTCACGGCTGTAATTTGACAACAGACCGACGGCTCTATGTTCGTTCACAGGCTGTGGTCATACATCACAGGGATTTGGAACGCCATCTGCACCAGCTTCCCTCAGGACGGAGACCTACTGCCCAGAAATGGGTCTGGATGAATTTCGAATCTCCCAGTCACTCTTCCCGGCTAGAGAAACTAAACGGTATCTTCAACTGGACCATGACTTACAAACACGACTCGGACATTTTCGTTCCTTATGGGTACCTCTATCCCCGAGAAAAGGGCGATCGGAGGATAGTGCTGCCCAAGAAAACGAAATTAGTGGCTTGGGTCATCAGTAACTGGAATGAAAATCACGCACGAGTTAAATATTACCACCAGCTCAAGAACTATATGAACATTGACGTATATGGTAAATCTGGTCTGGATCTTAAAAACGACAATGTTGTTCTGACAGTATTACAGTATAAGTTTTATCTGGCTTTCGAAAATTCGCAGCACGTGGATTACATAACAGAAAAACTCTGGAGAAATTCTTTCTTATCTAGCGCTGTGCCTGTGGTCCTGGGACCCAGCAGAGCCAACTATGAACAGTACATCCCGGCAGAGTCCTTTATCCATGTCAATGATTTTTCGACACCCAGAAAACTGGCCGAATATTTGATGTATTTGCATGAAGACGAAGGAAGCTATAAAAAATATTTCGAGTGGAAAAAGCACTACAAAGTGCATCTGACAAAGTTCTGGGATGAGCAATTCTGCAATGTGTGCAAAGCTGTCCAAAGTTCAATAGGGCAAAACAAGATCATCTCAAATCTGGACTCTTGGTTTCAATAACTGCAGGTGCACATTTCTGTTTCAAACAAAAACCTGGGTGCGGGGCGAGTACCGTGGATTGTGGAATCTGCAGCATTATTGCGAATGTGCAAAACTTAAAGTGCAATATTGGACGTTTAAGTTTATTTCTACGTACTCCAATTCTTTAAGTATAAGTTATTTATTTATAATCAATAATGCTGAAGTACTGCATTTTGATTCTAAATTAAAGCCATTTGCTATAAAACTTGAAACTCCTGTTAACATTGACCCTGCAATGTTGACCTCTCAACGAAGATGCAATGTTCTTTATATGCTGTAAGGTCCCGGATGAAATTACCTGGCACCAGTTCACCCTTACAGTTAATTGTGCAGGGTAAATCCTCAAGAATTTTTTTATGTAACATCTCCATCCGCTTAAGGTTCTATTTGGCAAAGAACAAAGACAAACTGAGAGAACTTGTTGCCAACCACCGCTCCACCTGACACTGGAAACTTAGAAAACTGGGGTTCATTTCTGGATTTCTCCTACTGCCAAGTCATGACGTTGGAGTAAATCTGGAGAAGTGTGCATTACACTGCAACTTCTAGTATCATTATAATTCTGGATATTGTAGGGAATCTGTATCATGAAGATGGTGCATAAACAGTATTCTCCATTATTCATAAAATAGTAACTTGTGAAGTATATAAGCTGCACCATGGAACTCTGTGAAAAATTGGACCATTTGTGCTGCTCTGCCTCTAGCCTTGCTATATCCATTAAGTCTCTTTCCTTATGACTTTGGATATTTATGAACCTTGTGAGACTGATAGGTTTACAATGTTATCAATAATTACTCCTTCTTCAGCCATTGTTGGCTGGGAAATAGAGTAATTAAGGACCATGTACTCTGCTATCAGTGTTTTGACAAGACAAGCAGAACAACCAAGGGCTATAATATTTTAGTATTTTCATTACTTATTGAGTATGGAAAGTATTGCCTTCCAACTTGAACAGGAATGTGAATGGCAAAAGTGCATAAGGTTCAAATACAATTATATATTCTTACTTCACGTTTTTCAGTGACTGCTGTAAAATAAGTAGTATCTTGTTTTACTTAGCATTTTTATTGCTCAGTGCTAAAAAATAATCACACTGCTTCCCCTTGTAAATTGTGATATTTTTGTTTATTAATTTATCTGCTAAATGAACTAACTGCATTACAGTCCACTTTGGATGAAGTAACTTGATACATTCATTAAGAAAGCACTTTCAGATTAATGTTTTATTTAGGACAATTGCACTGACAAGGAGTTTTGAGTAAGTTCCATTCAGATCAGATTTCATACGAAGTAGAAATACTTGATAAACAGTAGTTATGTACTGAGAAGCATATCAAGCATCAGTCTTTAGAAATATGCAATATGGGTATGTTAAGAAATTGCAACTTGATTCCAATGTAACATGTTTTTCAGACGAATACATGTTTTTGATTACCTACTCTAGGTGTGGCTCACATATTTGGGGAATTTCATTTAAAATCATGGGGTGATTTATAGGTCTGCCATATAAGATGTTTTAAAACCAACTCTCATAAGAGCAGAGTTTCGCATTATGGCTGTGCAACTCACTTAATTCTTGTAATCAAAGAAATGTTCCCTTTTTTGATTGATTCTACACAGTTTTCAATTTTTCTTGCAAGAATATAATACCTAAGATTCTCTGTACAGCTCTAAAAGAATTTTTTATATTGTTTATGGTAATACGGTCAATAAAAATAGCAAATTGAAATGATATATGTTGAATTTTGTAAATCAATCATGACCATACTAAATACTGGGTGCTTGTTGTTACAGTGGTTCTCAAAAGCTAAATAAACAGCTGATCTGTTATTTAAAACACAGAGTAAAATTTTTAAAGAAAAGCACAAATGAAAATATTTGGGATCAAAATAATCTCAGTGTGGATGCTACTCTCACTCTGGTAACCAAGTGGACAGAAGTAATAATAGTCTACCTAGAGTTGTTTAACCTCACAGTGGTACACTAAGAAATGGAAAGCTCTCTCAAGGATTTTTCAACTTCCACTTTCTGAATTCATTCCCCATTTAGAAAATAGTCTATGCTTTTATTCCTTCTGCCAAAGTGTATTCCATCTTCCCTACTCTGTGTTCCATCTGCCACTTCTTTGCCCATTCTCCTAATCTGTTCAAGTTCTCTGCAGTCTCCCTGCATCCTCAATACTACTTCAGAATCAGAATCAGGTTTATTATCACTGGCATGTGACTTGAAATTTGTTAGTTTAGCAGCAGCAGTTCAATGCAATACATTATCTAGCAGAGAGAGAAAAAAAAATAAAACATAATAATAAATAAACAAGTAAATCAAGTACATATATTGAATAGATTTAAAAAAACGTGCAAAAACAGAAATACTGTACTGTATATTAAAAAAAAGCGAGGTAGTGTCCAAAGCTTCAATGTCCATCTATGCCTCCATCTTCCTTCGTATCGTACGCCAACTTAACCACAAAGCCATATTCTGCCATCAAAATCATTGACATATAACGTCAAAGAGGCGGTCACAGCACCGACATCTGCGGAACATCACTAGTAACTGGCAACCAATCAGAAAGGCTTTACACCCACTCTTTGCTTCCTGCCAATCAGCCAATCTTCTGTCCATGCTAGTATCTTCCCTGTAGCACCATGAGTTCTTTCCTTGTGTAGCAGCCTCGTGTACGGCACCTTGTCAAAGGCCTTCACTAAATCTAAGTAAACAAAATTCCTTAACTTTCCTTTGTCCATTCTGTCTGTTACTTCCTCAAAGAATTCAGACAAATTTGTCCATCAACATTTTCTCTCAAGGAAACCATGCTGACTTCAGCCTAATTTATCATGTGCCTCCAAGTACCGCCTCATCCTTAATAATGTTCTCTAACATATTGCCAACCACTAATTTCCTGTCTTTTGCCTCCCTCCCCTAAAGAATGGAGTGACATTTACCTTTCATTAAAATTCATTAATCTCAGTGTTTGAAACAACAGGCCCATAAATTCTACCATACTTGAAAACTGTGCTATGTCAAACACTTAATCTAGTCCCACAAATTAAATAGAGTTTGTGCTGTACCCCCATCCCAGATTTTGTTTGTCAATTACATGCTCCAAGAGATTGACACTAAGGGTCAGTCGAACTATCCTGCACTTTCTCTGCTTTGTAAAAGAAAAGCCTGGGCAAGTCATGAAGGAGGTGTTTTGCGAGGTAACTTAATATTATTACCCTCTGATTCATTGGTCTATCTCTTCTTATTCACTATGTGTGGCAAAACAACTATTTTGTATAGGTATTTTTCTTCCTCTTGACAACAAAAATGTCCTTTATCTTCAGATGCTGGAAATGTAAAGATATGCCTGACACTTAAGGAACAGAAGAGTTTTCCCAAATGTGCAGAGACACTTAGTCTGGCTGTATCCAGTAACAGGTCAGAGTCTAGCATTGTGCATACTTTACATTAGAAGAAAGTGTAGCTGCATCATTACATGCCGAAACATTAAACACATTTGTGTAGGCATTAATGCTGCAGGATATACATCACTGGCCTCAGTCTGCAAGAGGGCAAAATCACATGAGCACTGCTCCAGAGGACTCAAGTGATCACTTCATTTGTCCAGGCTTAGATGGGCTGTCCGGTGAGCTTGAAGACAATGATTATCAGATACCACATACTCTGGAACTTTAAAGGTTCAAAGGGTTCGTTTATTATCAAAGTATGTATCCATATACAACTCTGAGATTTTTCTTCCCCAGATAGCCACGAAACAAAGAGAAACCATGAAGATTGTTCAGAGGAAAACATCAAACCCACCCCTCCCCCGCACAAAAAAGAATGGCAACACAATCATCAAGCTCCCTCAAAACACCTTCCCTTCACACAAAACGCAACAAGAACATCAATTTCAACCACCCTCCTCCCCGCACAAAAAAACTAACAAATCCAAACAAGAACATTGACCACGGGCAGAAAGGAATGGGCAAAAACAGAGAATATAGAAATCATAAGTCTGAAGAAGTCCACTTTATGTTTAAGACAATTCTGCCAACCGTTAGACTGCCCATACCATGAATGTTGAAACATAACCATGAAGGTGCCTAGGGGGCTGGAAGATATATGGGGATTGGAGTGAAGGAGGTATCTCAGTGGGCACTGCTAGAATACTTAGGATTTAACTGCAGGAATAAGTATTTCCTGATTATAATGGAGAGATGCTTTAATAAAGGCTATTCTCGACCAACTTCCCAGCATAGTAGGCGAGTCCACGTGGGAGGTGGAATAACAATTGCATGCTCAATTTTTTGTAGCAATGTCACCAGAACCCAAAGTTTCTGATTTACACATGGCTGTGTTACCAAGTCTAAACCAAAATTAACATATTATCCAGCGCTGTCAATATTATAAAAGTACCTACGTTGATAATCTTAGCACACAAGCTTTGTGTGTACACACTGATACAGATTCAATAAAGAAAGCAGCTATGAAATTTTAAATAACCACAAAGCAAACAGTGAGCAAACATTTGGAAACCCACTATGTTTATACTCATTTATATTAATCAACAGGTATATATTTTATGCACTTTGTATGTGCTGGTCTGCAAAAAGTTTGTTTTCCTTCCAGCAAGGATTTTGGAAATAAGTAATAGAACTAGATTTGCAGAGTTACAAACAAAACCTACTAGTTTTTTTTTGACTAGGTTAATTTAGCTCTTGTAAATCATAAACTTCGACCAAGTCAGATGATTAAATAATGTATTTGTTTTTGCAATTCAGATTAAAATCAAAAAGAGTGATTCATAATTATGAAGAAATTATGCCAGAATGTTCTTTATTCTTCATGTCATACTGAAACCCTAAGCAACACACATAAAAGTTGCTGGTGAACGCAGCAGGCCAGGCAGCATCTTGAGGAAGAGGTACAGTCAACATTTTGGGCTGAGACCCTTCGTCAGGACTAACTGAAAGAAGAGCTAGTAAGAGATTTGAAAGTGAGAGGGGGAGGGGAGATCCAAAATGATAGGAGAAGACAGGAGGGGGAGGGATGGAGCCAAGAGCTGGACAGTTGATTGGCAAAAGGGATATAAGAGGATCATGGGACAGGAGGCCTAGGGAGAAAGAAAGGGGGGGGAGGGTGGAAAGCCAAGAGGATGGGCAAGGGGTATAGTGAGAGGGACAGAGAGAGAAAAAGGAGAGAGAGAAAAAAAAGTGTATATAAATAACTAACGGATGGGGTACGAGGGGGAGGTGGGGCATTAGCGGAAGTTTGAGAAGTCAGTGTTCATGCCATCAGGTTGGAGGCTACCCAGACGGAATATAAGGTGTTGTTCCTCCAACCTGAGTGTGGCTTCATCTACAGTATAGGAGACCGTGGATAGACATGTCAGAATGGGAATGGGGTGTGGAATTAAAATGTGTGGCCACTGGGAGATCCTGCTTTCTCTGGCGGACAGAGAAACGATTCAGCGAAATGATCTCCCAGTCTGCATCGGGTCTCGCCAATATATAGAAGGCCACATCAGGAGCACCGGACGCAGTATATCACCCCAGCCGACTCACAAGTGAAGTGTCGCCTCACCTGGAAGGACTGTCTGGGGCCCTGAATGGTGGTGAGGGAGGAAGTGTAAGGCCATGTGTAGCACTTGTTCCGCATACAAGGATAAGTGCCAGGAGGGAGATCGGTGGGGAGGGATGGGGGGGACGAATGGACAAGGGAGTCGCGTAGGGAGCGATCCCTGCGGAAAGCAGAGGTGGGGGGAGGGAAAGATGTGCTGAGTGGTGGGATCCCGTTGGAGGTGGCAGAAGTTACGGAGAATTATATGTTGGACCCGGAGGCTGGTGGGGTGGTAGGTGAGGACCAGGGGAACCCTATTCCTAGTGGGGTGGCGGGAGGATGGAGTGAGATCAGATGTGCATGAAATGGGGGAGATGCGTTTGAGAGCAGAGTTGATGGTGGAGGAAGGGAAGCCCCTTTCTTTAAAAAAGGAGGACTTCTCCCTCGTCCTGGAATGAAAAGCCTCATCCTGAGAGCAGATGCGGCGGAGACGGAGGAATTGCGAGAAGGGGATGGCATTTTTGCAAGAGACAGGATGAGAAGAGGAATAGTCCAGATAGCTGTGAGAGTCAGCAGGCTTATAGTAGACATCAGTAGATAAGCTGTCTCCAGAGATAGAGACAGAAAGATCTAGAAAAGGGAGGGAGGTGTCGGAAATGGACCAGGTAAACTCGAGGGCAGGGTGAAAGTTGGAGGCAAAGTTAATGAAGTCAACGAGCTCAGCATGCATGCAGGAAGCAGCGCCAATGCAGTCATCGATGTAGCAAAGGAAATGTGGGGGACAGATACCAGAATAGACACGGAACATAGATTGTTCCACAAAGCCAACAAAAAGGCAGGCATAGCTAGGACCCATACGGGTGCCAATGGCTACACCTTTAGGTTGGAGGAAGTGGGAGGAGCCAAAGGAGAAATTATTAAGAGTAAGGACTAATTCCGCTAAACGGAGCAGAGTGGTGGTAGAGGGGAACTGGTTAGGTCTGGAATCTAAAAAGAAGCGGAGAGCTTTGAGACCTTCCTGATGGGGGATGGAAGTATATAGGGACTGGACATCCATGGTGAAAATAAAGCAGTGGGGGCCAGGGAACTTAAAATCATCGAAAAGTTTCAGAGCATGAGAAGTGTCACGAACATAGGTAGGAAGGGATTGAACGAGGGGGGATAAAACCGTGTCAAGGTATGCAGAAATGAGTTCGATGGGGCAGGAGCAAGCTGAGACAATAGGTCTACCTGGACAGGCAGGTTTGTGGATCTTGGGTAGGAGGTCGAAACAGGAAGTGCAGGTTGTGGGAACTATAAGGTTGGTAGCAGTGAATGGGAGATCCCCTGAGCGGATAGTTGGTGATGGTGTGGGAGACAATGGCCTGGTGCTCCTTAGTGGGGTCACGACCGAGGGGTAAATAAGAGGAGGTATCCGCGAGTTGTCGCTGTGCCTCGGCAAGTTAGAGGTCAGTACGCCAGACTACAACAGCACCCTCCCTTATTGGCAGGCTTTATAGTAAGGTTAGGATTAGTGCAGAGGGAGTGGAGAGCAGAGTATTCGGAAGGAGTGAGGTTGGAATGGGAACAAGGTGCGGTGAAGTCGAGACGGTTGATGTCCCGTCAGCAGTTAGCAATAAAGAGATCCAGAGCAGGCAGAAGACCAGAGCGGGGTGTCCATGAAGAGGAGGAGGGTTGAAGACGGGAGAAGGAGTCATTGGTCGGGGTGGAAGAGTCCTTGCTGAAGAAGTAGGCTCGGAGATGAAGCCGGCGGAAGAAGAGTTCCATGTCATGGTAAACGCGGAACTCACTGAGGTGTGGGCAAAGGTGAGGCCCTTACTGAAGACAGAGCATTCTGCCTCAGACAGTTGAAGGTCAGAGGGGATGGTAAAGACCCGGCACAGATGAGAAGTGGGAGTGGGAGGGTTGGGGTGAGAAGAAGATGGAGCCTCTGAGGACCCAGGAGCTGACGATGGGATCTGAGGGAGACGGGGTTGCAGAGTGGTGGCGGGGGAAGGGGAGACGGGAGTCACAATAATAGCACATAAAGACCCGGCCTGGAGTTCAAGGCTGGAGTCGCAGTTGGTGGTTGAACAATGAAACCCCACTTTCTTTCCTAATACTTCGTAAAATTTTCTGCAATTCTTGTACAAAACTTTCTACCCAAGGTTTCCTAGTCTCTCATCTTTTCACATTATTTTACTTTTTCGGTCTTCTCATCAGATTGCCTTGTCACATTTTCACATGTTCCACCTGAAATTTTCTGGCTTCCTCACTTAACCTGTTCATATCTTTATACAGACTTTCTTTCTTTCTGTCGCCTAGCATCCCATCTATTTGTAGGAGAAATAATACCAGAAATATGCAACCAGCTATTGACTACACTGTGTAAATCTGATCTTGTTTGTAAATCTTGTTAATAAGGACGCTATAATGGTAATTCAATTATTCAGTAGTCCTTAACTGCCCTGATCATCCAGAGAAACATTGAAATATGCATTTCGATTTGTCAGCACGTCTTTATCTATATCTCCAAGTATTCAAGACTGCCAAAGTGGTATGCTTGAATGTGACTCTCCTGAATTTCCAGAAGGCATTTTCTCTAATAAGAAAAAAATCACTTTCCAACAATTGCCTAATAGTTTCATTATGTATGACTCTATGATTGAATATTTTAGATAATTTTTAAGTTGAAAAGGTAATGTACTCAACTGTTGAAATTTCTTTTTCATTTTTTTTATTGGTTAAGCTTGATTTGACCCTGAAAAACAAAAATATTTACACCGTAGATGTCCTGTACTGCGCAGGTCTTTGCTGATGAAGTTGAAAAGGATTCTTTGAGGAAGTATTCTGGGAATAAACAGAATAAAAAGGCCTTGTGATAAAATCTGGAATAACAGACAACACAAATGTTTTGGTTTCTCCCCTTTGTATTTAGTCCTTTAAAATGTGGAGTTCCAGGCTTGATTTTATATAAATTAATAGAGTAAGTTACAAACATATCTGACTCCAGGAGTAGGACAGTCCTGGATTATATTTATTTTCAGTGATCCTCTTCTTAAGTTATTAGAAAAAATATTTTCAATCTAAATTCACCTCTTTTGCAACTTTATACTCAATCGGTATCTGAGACAACCTTTGAAACATTAAAGCAAAAGAAAAAAATACTAAAAGTATAGCAAGCCCTGGTTACTGGTTTATACATTTTCCCAGTACTAGGATTTGCTATATTTTCAGCAATATTTTCTAATCTAATGCTTTCCTTCATTTCTCTCACTAGCTCCATATTAGGAAATTATGCCAGAATTTGTAACATACACGAGTACAGGGGTGGTGAACATTTTAGCAAGTGTGTGCCCAAATTGGCTATAATCTTCTCAAAAATATTCTCACGCATGCCACGGTAATTTTGACCGAAACAAAAATTTAAGGAGGGTGAAGCCGATGCTAACTGGCTCAGCCATTTACTATCCAAATATTGATGGGTACACCAGGTCTGTGAAGATTTCAAAATATATCAACCAAAGTCACGTGTTCTTGCAACTGTCTAGCTGGCACCAAGCTGGCATGAAACATTTCCCATGAAAACATCTCACTGCTCTCAGTTGCAAAAATCATTTGTTGCTTCATTTGGCAGTACAGATAATCATTATGTATCTTTTTATTATGAGTGGGGTTACATATATTATTGAGGCATTTGTACTGAACTTTCAAGAATCACTAATTCTGGAAAGGTTCAGGAGGACAGGAAAATTGCGAGTGTCACTCCACTCTTTGGGAAGGGAGGGAGGCAAAAGAGGAAATTATAGGCCGTTAGCCTGACTTCAATGGTTGGTAGGATGTTGAAGTCTGTTATGTTTTGTACCTTCTAAACATTAAACTAATTCAAAGAACACACAGTACTCCAGTTTGAGAAGGATAATAAATCACCTGTGATGGAATTGTGGAGGAGACTTGATGGACCAAATGACCTAATTCTGCTCCGGCAATGCATTCCCAGTGCCAACATAATTTTTGCGAGTCCCACCTTGGGCACACATGCCAGAGATTCACCACCCCTGTTTTCGTGGCTAATCATATCCAGTTGAAGCCCAATGTATTATTTCCATCTCTAGTATCTTGTGAAGTTTGTCAATCTGGTACTAACTCCTTCCTTGCTCTCCACCCTTTCAAAGGTATCTCTCATTAATTCAATATTCTTGTCAAATTGTCTGAGTTTACACTTTTGCATGTTATATTCTGTCACACCATAACACGTAGGAGCAGAATAGGCCATTTGGCCCATTGTCTCCGCTACCATTCAGTCAGGGCTGATTTATTTTCCCTCTCAAACTCATTCCCCTGCCTTCTCCCATAACCTTCGATATTTTCTGGCCTTATCACTTAACTGGTCTATGTTTCTATGAAGGCACATCACTTCCTCATAGTCTACTTTCCTATCTACCCATCGGACAAACAATACCAGAAATAAGCAAACAGCTGCAGAGTAGATATTATTATTCGGGGGGTGTCTATTTAAGAATTAGGATTATTTTATTATTTCTTTGTACATTTAATGAAACAATATCTAATTACTTATATATTCTCATTAAATTCAGTTATATGAATTCATTTCAGTCAAATATTTGCACAATCCTATCCCAATTCTGCAGATGTCACTTTAAATTTAAAGTTTTAACTTAATTTTAACCAATCCACTCTTAATAGGAAGTTCTATAGTATTAAGAATACCATATGCTGGTCATCAGAGGCATCATACTACAATTACTAATGTGCCTCCTTACACACCAAAGTCAAAAAGGCCCATTCCTTCATCAACTCTTCAATATAATGTTCTAGAAATCTCTCCTATTCAGCCCCAAATAATCGGATTACTCAGTCCACATCTAGATTAAAACCACAGGATTACTTATTTACCCTTTTCTACATGCTGTACTAATTTGCTGCTTTATATTAGTTCTGCACAATGATTATTGCTGGAAGGAGAGTGTTATCAATGACAGTCACTAGTGTTTTCCACTTTTATTTCTTAGCTCCATCTTTACTGTTTCTATACATCCATATTCTATTATTGTACATTATAAACGCTATTAACCTGATGCATTTATTTTATCCTTTTGCAGGGCTAACCGCCCCACTGTTGGAATATTTAGTCCCCCTCCATTTCCCTCCCTCTTCTCCCCTCCCCATACTGCTACCCCTTCCCCTCCACCTTATCACTTCTTTACCCACCCCTTCCCCCTCTCCCATCCATCCCTTTCCCCTTTTCCTTCCCCCTCCCTTTCTCCCCTTCCTCCCCTTTCCCTTCTTCCCCTCCCCCTCTTCCCCCTCCCCTTCCTTCCTCACCCCTTCCCCTCTCTCCCATCAACCCCTTTCTCCCTCCTCCCTTTCCCCTCCCTACTTCCACCCTCCCCTTTGCCCTTTCCTCCCTTTCCCCTCCTCCCTTTCCTCCTTCCTTCCCCTTCATCTCCTTTCCCCCTTCCCCTTTCCTCCTCCTCCCCTTTCCCCTCCTCCACTTTCCCCCTTCTTCCCCTTTCTCTCTCCACCCCTTTCCCCCTTCTCTTTTCTCCCTGTTGCCAGACTTGCTGTGTGGTTCCAATATTTTCATTTTTATTTCATCTTTACAACATCCTCTGAGTTTTGATTTTGTAGTGATAAGATGACAAGATAGAGGAGCAGAATTAGAACATAGAATAGTACAGCACATTACAGGCCCTTTGGCCCACAATGCTGTGCCGACTCTCAAACCCTGCCTCCCATATAACCCCCCCCCCACCTTAAATTCCTCCATATACCTGTCTAGCAGACTCTTAAATTTCACTAGTGTATCTGCCTCCACCACTGACTCAGGCAGTGCATTCCACGCACCAACCACCCTCTGAGTAAAAAATCTTCCTCTAATATCCCCCTTGAACTTCCCACCCCTTACCTTAAAGCCATGTTCTCTTGTATAGAGCAGTGGTGCCCTGGGGAAAAGGTGCTGGCTGTATTATTTTGTATACCTCTATCATGTCTCCTCTCATCCTCCTTCTCTCCAAAGAGTAAAGCCCTAGCTCCCTTAATCTCTGATCATAATGCATACTCGCAAAACCAGGCAGCATCCTGGTAAATCTCCTCTGTACCCTTTCCACTGCTTCCACATCCGTCATATAGTGAGGTGACCAGAACTGGACACAGTACTCCAATTGTGGCCTAACCAGAGTTTTACAGAGCTGCATCATTACCACATGACTCTTAAGCTCTATCCATCAACTTATGAAAGCTAACACCCCATAAGCTTTCTTACCTACCCTATCTACCTGTGAGGCAACTTTCAGGGATCTGTGGACATGTACCCCCAGATCCCTCTGCTCTTCCACACTACCAAGTATCCTGCCATTTACTTTGTACTCTGCCTTGGAGTTTGTCCTTCCAAAGTGTACCACCTCACACTTCTCTGGGTTGAACTCCATCTGCCACTTCTCAGCCCACTTCTGCATCCTATCAATGTCTCTTTGCAATCTTTGACAATCCTCTACACTATCCACAACACCACCAACCTTTGTGTCATCTGCAAACTTGCTAACCCACCCTGTTGGAATCTTTTCCAACAGCTTTCCCACCACAGACATAAGGCTCACTGGTCTATAATTACCCGGACTATCCCTACTACCCTTTTTTGAACAAGGGGACAACGTTCGTCTCCATTAGGTTACTTGGCCCATCGAGTCTGACCCTCCATTCAATCCTGGTTGATATTTTATCTTAACCTCAATCTCCTATTTTCTCTCCAGAACCATCAACTCCCTTACCAATCAAGAATCTGTCAGTCTTTGTCTTAAGTACATCCAAAGACGTACTCCAGAGCCCTCCGTGGCAACGTATTCTACAGATTCATCACCATCTGACTGAAGAAATTCCTTCTTATCTCAGTTTCATTTCAAAGGGATGGCCTTTTGTGAAGCTATACCCCTGGATTGTAGACTTTCCTATTTGTGGAAACATCCTCTCCACTTCACTCTGTCGAGTATTTGGTAGATTTTTGAACGCCATTGGATACAGATACAGAGACAAGAAACACTCCTACTACACTAAGCCTTTCACTCCCAAGGTCATTCTTGTGAATCTCCTCCAGACCCTTTCCATGTCTTAGATGCATTTCCCAAAACTGCTCAAACTTCCATAAGTGGTCAGGCCAATGCCTAGCTAAGCCATGACTAGACTGAACTTCTGCCTCAGCAAGGACCTGGACCCATCGCAGTTTGCCTATTGCCACAATAGGTCAACAGCAAATGCAATCTCAATGGCTCTTCACATGGCCTTAGATCACCTAGACAACACAAACACCTATGTCAGGATACTGTTCATTGACTATAGCTCAGCATTCAATACCATCATTCCGACAATCCTGATTGAGAAGTTACAGAACCTGGATCTCTGTACCTCTCTCAGCAATTGAATCCTCGACTTCCTAATCGGAAGACCACAGTCTGTGTGGATTGATGATAACATCTCCTCGTCGCTGACGATCAACACTGGTGCACCTCAGGGGTGTGTGCTTAGCTCACTGCTCTACTCTCTATATACACATGACTGTGTGGCTAGGCATAGCTCAAATACCATCTATAAATTTGCAGATGATGCAACCATTGTTGGTAGAATCTCAGATGGTGATGAAAGGGTGTACAGGAGTGAGATATGCCAACTAGTGGAGTGGTGTCACAGCAACAACCTGGCACTCAATGTCAGTAAGACGAAAGAACTGATTGTGGACTTCAGGAAGGGTAAGATGAAGAAACACATACAAATCCTCATAGAGGGATCAGAAGTGGAGAGAGTGAGCAGTTTTAAGTTTCTGGGTGTCAAGATCTCTGAGGACCTAACCTGGTCCCAACATATCAATGCAGGCAGAAAGACAGCAAGACAGCAACTATACTTCATATGGAGTTTGAAGAGATTTGACATGTCAACAAATACACTCAAAAACTTCTATAGATGTACCATGGAGAGCATTCTGACAGGCTGCATCACTATCTGGTATGGGGGTGGGGTGGCTACTGCACAGGACCGAAAGAAGCTGCAGTGGGTTGTAAATTAAGTTGGCTCCATCTTGGGTACTAGCCTACAAAGTACCCAGGACATCTTCAAGGAGTGGTGTCTCAGAAAGGCAGTGTCCATTATTAAGGACCTCCAGAACCCAGGGCATGCCCTTTTCTCACTGTTACCATCAGGTAGGAGGTACAGAAGCCTGAAGGCACACACTCAGTGATTCAGGAACAGCTTCTTCTGCTCTACCATCCAATTCCTAAATGGACATTGAATCCGTGAACACTACCTTACTTTTTAAATATGTATATATACAGGCTAACCAGAGGGATGCCAGTAGACTATGGCAGGGTCTAAATGAGATCACTGGGCGCAAAGAAAAGGCTGGGAATATCAATAACTGTGGCGCTTCTCTTCCTGACGAACTTAATGTATTCAATGTGGCGGAGACGGAGGAATTGCGAGAAGGGGATGGCATTTTTGCAAGAGACAGGATGAGAAGAGGAATAGTCCAGATAGCTGTGAGGATGGAGGAATTGCAAGAAGGTGATCGCATTTTTGCGAGAGACAGGGTGAGAAGAGGAGTTGCAAGAGACAGGGTAAGAAGAGGATTTGCAAGAGACAGGGTGAGAAGAGGATTTGCAAGAGACAGGGTGAGAAGAGGATTTGCAAGAGACAGGATCTCTGAGAGCATCTGCTCTCAGGATGAAGCTTTTCATTCCAGGACAAGGGAGATGTCGTCCTTTTTTAAAGAAAGGGGCTTCCCTTCCTCCACCATCAACTTTGCTCTCAAACGCATCTCCCCCATTTCATGCACATCTGCTATCACTCCATCCTCCCGCCACCCCACTAGACCTGGTCCTCACCTACCACCCCACCAGCCTCCGGGTCCAACATATTATTCTCTGTAACTTCCGCCACCTCCAACGGGATCCCACCACTAAGCACATCTTTCCCTCCCCCCCCCCGCTTTCCACAGGGATCGCTCCCTACGCAACTCCCTGTCCATTTGTCCCCCCCTCATCCCTCCCTACTGATCTCCCTCCTGAGACTTATCCTTGTAAGCGGAACAAGTGCTACACATGCCCTTACACTTCCTCCCTTACCACCATTCAGGGCCCCAGACAGTCCTTCCAGGTGAGGCGACACTTCACCTGTGAGTCAGCTGGGGTGATATACTGCGTCCGGTGCTCCCGATGTGGCCTTTTATATATTGGTGAGACCTGACGCAGACAGGGAGATCATTTCGCTGAACACCTACGCTCTGTCCGCCAGAGAAAGCAGGATCTCCCAGTGGCCACACATTTTAATTCCACATCCCATTCCCATTCTGACATGTCTATCCACGGCCTCCTCTACTGTCAAGATGAAGCCACACTCTGGTTGGAGGAACAACACGTTATATTCCGTCTGGGTAGCCTCCAACCTGATGGCATGAACATTGACTTCTCTAACTTCTGCTAATGCCCCACCTCCCCCTCGCATCCCATCCGTTATTTATTTATATACACACATTCTTTCTCTCACTCTCCTTTTTCTCCCTCTGTCCCTCTGACTATACCCCTTGCCCATCCTCTGGGTTCCCCCCCCACTTGTCTTTCTTCCCAGACCTCCTGTCCCATGATCCTCTCATATCCCCTTTGCCAATCACCTGCTCAGCTCTTGGCTCTATCCCTCCCCCTTCTGTCTTCTCCTATCATTTTGCATCTCCCCCTCCCCCTCCCCCTCCCCCTCCCCCTCCCCCTCCCACTTTCAAATCTCTTACTCACTCTTCCTTCAGTTAGTCCTGATGAAGGGTCTCGGCCCAAAACGTCGATTGTACGTCTTCCTAGAGATGCTGCCTGACCTGCTGCGTTCACCAGCAACTTTCATGTGTGTTGCTTGAATTTCCAGCATCTGCAGAATGCCTCGTGTTTGCACCCATCATCCCTTCTTGCTTCCCTACATTGGTTTAAGGTTAAATTACAAGCACATTTATTTTCCGTTAATGCCTTTGTTGTTAAAGTCGATGATTAAGTGCATTGTCTTCAAAATCCCACCCAAACAGCACTTAAAATACAGTCATTGTTTATGTGATAACATCTACAATTTTGAACAAAGAAATTATTTTGAATACTTGGGATGTGAAACAGTATTTTCTAGTTAATGATTTTTTTTGCATGGGATTAGATTTCTGGTATTTGTTGTGTTTGAAGTTACTTAATGAATCAATAACAAGGGGTATTAACAGCGAGTTCCATTGTTGTTTGCAGTGGATGAATCAGCTTCATTTGAAATTGTTAACACATTTACTTTTAGTCCATCTGATTTCATAGCTCAGTTCCCACCGTCCATTTTCCCTAAGGTTCCCATCAGAAGGACTTATCCAGTGTTATTTTTTTCTTAATAAATGTGCAAAATTGAGATAATTGCATGCACCAGGCACATCTGTTTAATTCAAAACAAGGCAAATAGCATACGTCTTTTAGAATTTGTTTTATATCATGACAGCCTAGCTATGAACGTGGGGAAAACTAGCAGACAGAATAATTTAAACTTCTGATTGTGGAGGTGTTTATCATGAGCGAATATGGAAAATTTCCAGCTGTGTTTTCCACAATTCTGTGGGTAGAGTTAAGATGGCGCCAAGAGGCTGTCTTTTCAAGCTCATCTGTGGATGAGTTCCCGGTACTGGAGCTCGCTGGCCAGCCGACTGTTTTCAGACATTCTCCAGGCGTGGCTTGGAAGATGGTTCCGCCGGGGTGCAGCCCTGTGGCCCTCTGGATAACCGATTCCAGGCCGCGGTTGTCGACTGAGGCGTCGCGGGAGAAGGAACAACAGGATTTCGCTGCGGTGGATGAGCGGAGCGAGATCTCTGTAGCCGGGTGATCACACTTTCTCCCGATGGTGGGGCGAGATTGCTGCCGATTCTCGAGTCAGAGAATCTCGAAGTAAAAAGCGCCGCAGCAGGCTGTAACACCAATAACGGCGACTGTCAGTCTGCCCTTTTGTTGTGAAATGGGTGACTTCTCTCTCTCCTTTGTTAGTGAGACAGGGAGAGAGCCTGTGGCATGTTGAACTGTCGGGTAAACAATAGTTTTTTATTGACTGCAGATCATTATCTCTCTTTGGGTGATTTGCTATTGTTTGGTGGATGGTGGGCACTGATGCCTTTTCGCTGAAACGGGTGGGGGTGAGGGGGGAGGTTGATGTGTTGTTGCTTTACTGCTGCTTGTGTGGGGGAGGGGAGAGAGCTTCGCTATTGTAAGGTTTTTCTGTCATTCATTCTTCTGGGATTCTGGTTTTTGTGGATGTCTCTGAAGACAATTATTTCTGGTTGTATACTGCATACCTTCTCTGATAATAAACTGAACCATCTGAATTCTCATGATTGCCTACAATAGCTGGGTAAAATTTCACTTCAGGTGGTTTGTAGTGAGCCACTTGATAATTCCCTTACTCAGTATCCAACCAATTTGCTCCTCGTTATGGACAAGTAACAGCAGGCCATCCATCACTAATACATATATTGATTTTTTTCTTGTTCTTTTCAAGGATAGAGTGATCTTTATTGCATGTTCTGTTCATTGCTTGAGTTAAAATGAAAAGTTAATATGCGTATGTGTGTCTGAAAATAAAATAATTAGTTCAACAGGATTAATGCAATCAAAAAATAAATGATAGTTGTTGCAATGCACACAAAATGTTGAAGGAACCCAGCAGATCAGGCTGCATCTCTGGAGAAGTAGAGAGTCAATGTTTTAGGCTGAGAGCTTGTGTTTATGAGAATAGCTGTGAACCATCTAGTTAATTTGAAAAATACCTTAAAATCTAAACCAAGAACACGTTTATTTTCTGTGTTCACTCTGGGCCATGGCTGATGTTAGTAGGGCAGATCTGAGGGGCTGAGTGGTCTACTCTGCCCTTTTTTCTTATGTCCCTATGTAATCAAGTCATATAGCATGGAAATTGGTCCTTTGGCCCAACTGGTCTACCCCAACCAAGATTCCCACCTAAGCTAGTCCCATTTGCCCAAGCTTCTACAGATACTGTATGTTAAGAGCAAAAGAATCGCAAAGGACAACATTGGGCCTTTGAAGATCAGAGTGGTTATCTATGCATGAAGCCAAAAGAGATGGGGATGATCTTAAGTGGATTTTGTTGCATCTGTATTTACTTGGGAAATGGATACAGACTCTGTAGAAGCGAGGCAAAACAATAGTGAAGTCATGGACCATATACAGATTACAGAGGAGAAGATGCTTGCTGTCTTGAGGCAAATTAGGTTGGATAATTCCCCAGGACTTGACAAGGTGTTCCCTCGGACCTTGTGGTAAGCTACTGCAGAAATTGCAGGGGCTCGAGCAGAGGTATTTAACTAGAGGTGAGGTGCCTGATGATTGGAGGATAGCTAATGTTCTGTTGTTTAAGAAAGGCTCTAAGAATAAGCTGGGAATTTATAGGCTGGTGACCCTGACATAATTAGGCGGTAAGTTTTTGGAAGGTATTCTGAGGGACCAGATATATACAGTAATTATCTGGATGGACGCAAAGTATTCTGTGCAGTTCTGATCACCTACCTATAGGAAAGATATCAATAAGATTGAAAAATGGGATAAAAGTGAAATTTTACCTCTTACTAAAGGAGACTATAGCCAATGTCGATTAGCAACCCAATTTAGATGGCCGGTAAATGGTATAAAGTATTTAGGTATAAGACTTGATAATGATGTAAAGAATTTATATAAATTTAATTATTTACCACTATTGAAAAAAATTCAAGAAGATCTTGACAAATGGATGATACTACCAATAACATTAGTGGGTAGAGTCAATGTTGTAAAAATGAATATATTTCCTGGATTACAGTATTTGTTTCAAACATTACCAATACAATTGCCACAGAAATTTTTTCAAGAGTTAAATAAATGTGTGAGAAAATTTCTTTGGAAAGGTAAGATGTCAAGAATATCATTGGAAAAATTGACGTGGAAATTTGAGTTAGGAGGGTTACAACTTCCAAACTTTAAGAATTATTATAAAGCAAATCGACTTAGATTTATCGCATCTTTCTTTGATGAACAAAAACCGGCATGGATTAGAATAGAATTAGACAAGATAGAGAAAATACACCCGAAAATTTTATATATAAATGGGAATCTAAATGGATACAGGAAAAGAAAGAATCTCCTATATTAAAACATTTGATTGATCTACTGAATGAGATAAATGTTAATAATGAAATAAAGAAATCTTTATTAGCAAGGAGACCTTTGTTCCAAAACAGACTTATTCCTTTTACAATGGATAATCAACTTTTATATAATTGGTACCAAAAAGGGATTAGATCTATAGGAGACTGTTATGAACGAGGTATATTGATGTCATTTGAACAACTAAAGAATAAATATAAAATATCAAATAACACTTTCTTTTGTTACCTTCAATTAAGGGTCAAACTGGGTCAAACAATGTTTTTGCCAAAACCCAATGAAATTGAAATTTTAATTCAAAAAGAAAATATTAAAAGAATTATTTCTTGTATGTATAATTAGATTCAAAAACAGACAATTAAACAAGGAATCCACAAGTCAAAACAAAAATGGCAAACATCTCAATATTAATATTGATGAAACAAATTGGTTAAGACTGTGTCTTGACAGTATGACAAATACAATAAACGTTCAACTTAGATTAGTACAATATAATTTTTTACACCAATTATATATTACACCGCAAAAAATAAATAGATTAAATTCAAACTTACCTGATCAATGTTTTCGGTGTCATCAAGAAATTGGTACTTTATTACATTCTACTTGGTGTTCTAAAATTCAACCTTTTTGGATAAATTTAAGAGTCTTATTGGAACAAATTACTGGAACTCAACTTCCACATAACCCTCTATTATTTCTATTAGGTGATATTGAAGGGATAAAACCAGAACTTAAACTGAATAAGTATAAGAAAGAATTCATAAAAATTGCATTGGCAGTAGCCAAGAAGGCTATAGCAGTTACTTGGAAATCGGATTCGTATTTAAATATGAATCGTTGGAACAATGAAATGGCTAGTTGTATTACACTCAAAAAAATTACTTATAATTTAAGAGATAAATATGATACATTTTTGAATATTTGGCGCCCTTATTTACAAAAGATAGGATGGCATATTTAGTTGCTCTGATGATAAAGATATTGGTCCGTTGGGGAAAGTAATAAATAAATATACTAAATTTATTTTGAATCCCATGGAGCATGTGGAAACCTTCCAATATCCAGGCAGCTCTTTTTTCTTTTTCATTTTTTTTTCTTTTTTTTCATCTAGGGGTATATATCAAGGGGTAGGGTTAAGGGGAGGGGGGAGGGTAGTCATTATCTTTCTATGTAATCACTTCAAAAACTCAATAAAAATTATGTTAAAAAAAAGATTGAAAATTTGCAAAGAAAATTTACAAGGAAGTTGCCAGATTTGAGGACCTGGGTTATAAGGAAAGGTTAAACTGGTGAGGACTTTGTTCAGGTGGTCTAAAGCCATGTGAAGAGCCACTGAGATTGCATCTGCCATTGACCTATTGCGACGATAGGCAAATTTCAGTGGGTCCAGGTCCTTGTTGAGGCAGAAGTTCAGTATAGTCATGAACGACCTCTCAAAGCATTTCGTCACTGTAGATGTGTGTGCTACCGGGTGATAGTCATTAAGGCAGCTCACATTATTCTTAGGCACTGGTATAATTGTTGCCTTTTTGAAGCAAGTGGGAACTACTGCCCATAGCAGTGAGAGGTTGAAAATGGCACATGTCATAAAATTTGTTGTTATGTGGCAGCATTACAGTGCAATACATGATAATAAAAAATTGTAAATTACCATTTTTTATATAATACTTGGTACATCACAGACTAAGGGGAGACCAGTTAGAAGTGTTTAAAATTATGAGGGAAACAGTCAGAAGTTTTTCTCCAGGGTAGTAACATCAAACACCAGAGGGCATGCTTTTAAGGTTAGAGGAGCAAAGTTTAAAATGACAGAAAGGGCCAGTTTTATTTTACGCAGAGAGCGCTAGAAGCTTGGAATGAGTTAGCAGGGGTAGTAGTGAAAACAAGCAGTTGCTGGAGTTTGAGGCTCTTAGATAGACACATGACCATGAAGGGAATGGAAGGATATGGATGAGATACAGGAGGAGGACATTTGGTGTAAACTGACATTAGGATTGGCACATCATGCTGGGCCAAATGGCCTGGTTAATGTTGTACTGTCCTATGGCTCCCCAAAAGATATCTTAGTCACATGTCCTGACTCATTTCCAAAGACTACAACAAGCTTTGCTCACTTACTGCTAAAGACTTCAATATACAATATTGTCTAAAAGAAGCTTTCCTTCACACCCTTCCTTCACCACAAAACGCTAGAGGAGCTCAGCTGGCCAGGCAGTTTCTATGGAAAAGGGTAGACAGTCGGCAGTTCAGGCTGATACCCTTCACTAGGACTCTACAGTCCTGAAGAAGGGTCTTGGCCAGAAACATCAACTGTTTATTCATTTCCATGGATGCTGCCTAACCTGCTGAGTTCCTCCAGCATTTTGTGTGTGTGGCTTGGATTTCCAGCATCTGCAGATTTTCTTGTGGTGTGATTGGACACTTATGTTTTATACTCATTCTTCTGGGAAGATTATGGAATGCTCCTATTGTTTTCATTATGTATTCCTTGTGGAAGGAGAATGATTGAACGTGGAAGAATACAGCACAGGAACAAGCCCTTCAGCCCACAATGTTGTACCAAACCATCTAAAAACAAATGAAAGCACCCAAACACTAATCCCTTCTACCTACACAATATTCATATCCCAAACAAGAGAAAATCTGCAGATGCTGGAAATCCAAGCAACACACACAAAATGCTGGAGGAACTCAGCAGGCCAGGCAGCACCTCTGGAAAAGAGTACAGCCAACGTTTCGGGCCAAGATCCTCCAGCAGGAATGGAGAACAAAAGAGGAGGAGCAGATTTCAAAAGTGGAGGGAGGGGAGACAGAAACTCAAGGTAACAGGTGAAACCAGGAGGGGGAGGGATGAAGTAAAGGGCTGGGAAGTTGACTGGTGAAAGAGATACAGGGCTGGAGAAAGGGGGGTCTGATAGGAGAGGACAGAAGGCCAAGGAAGAAAGAAAAGGAGGGAGGAGCACCAGAGGGAGGCGATGGGCAGGCAAGGTGAGAGAGAGAAAAGGGTATGGGGAATGGTGAAGGAAAGGTGGAGGGCCATTACTGGAAGTTCGAGAAATCAATGTTTATGCCATCAGGTTGGAGACTACCCAGAAGGAATATAAGGTGTTGTTTCTCCAACTTGAGTGTGGCCTCATCGCGACAGTAGAGGAGGCCATGGATTGACATATAGGAATGGGAATGGGAAGTGGAATTAAAATGGGTGGCCACTGGGAGATCCCACTTCTTCTGGCAGACGGAGCATAGATGTTCGGCAAAATGGTCTCCCAATCTATGTCGGGTCTCACCAATATACTGGAGGCTACATCTGGAACACTGAACACAGTATATGACCCCAACAGACTCACAGGTGAAGTTCGCCTCACCTGGAAGGACTGTTTGGGGCCCTAAATGGCAGTGAGGGAGGAGGTGTAGCACTTGTTCCTCTTGTAAGGATAAGTGCCAGGAGGCAGATCAGTGGGGAGGGATGAATGGACAAGGGAGTCGCGTAGGGATCGATCCCAGTGGAAAACAGAAAGTGAGGGTGAGGAAAAGATGTGTTTGGTGGTGGTATCCCATTGGAAATGGCAGAAGTGCTGGACTTGGAAGCTGGTGGAGTGGTAGGTGAGGACAAGAAGAACCCTATACCTGGTAGGGTGTCGGGAGGATGTGGTAAGAGCAGACGTGTGTGAAATGGAAGAGATGCAAATGAGGTCAGCTTTGATGGTCAAGGAAGGGAAGCCCCTTTCATTGAAAAAGGAAGACATCTCCTTTGTTCTGAAATGAAAAGTCTCATCCTGAGAGCAGATGCTGCGGAGATGGAGGAATTGAAAGAATGTGCTTTAACAAGTAACAGGCAGGGAAGAGATATAGTCCAGGTGTATCCATATCCATCCATCTTCCTCACATTCATGAGGAAATCTGCAGATGCTGGAATTTCAAGCAACACACATAAAAGTTGCTGGTGAACGCAGCAGGCCAGGCAGCATCTCTAGGAAGAGGTACAGTTGATGTTTCGGGCTGAGACCCTTCGTCAGTACTAACTGTAAGAAGAGCTAGTAAGAGATTTGAGAGGGGGAGGGGGAGATTAGTGGAAAAATGCCCCACCTCCCCCCGTACCCCATTCGTTATTTATTTATTTATATACACACATTCTTTTTCTCTATCTCTTTTTTCTCCCTCTGGCCCTCTCACTATACCCCCTGCCCATCCTCTGGGCTTCCCCCCTCCCCCTTTCTTTCTCCCTAGGCCTCCTGGCCCATGATCCTCTCATATCCCTTTCTCCAATCAACTGTCCAGCTCTTGGCTCCATCCCTCCCCCTCCTGTCTTCTCCTATCATTTTGGATCTCCCCTTCCCCCTCCCACTTTCAAATCTCTTACTAACTCTTCCTTCAGTTAGTCCTAACGAAGGGTCTCGGCCCGAAATGTTGACTGTACTTCTTCCTAGAGATGCTGCCTGGCCTGCTGCGTTCACCAGCAACTTTGATGTGTGTTCCTCACATTCATGTGTCTATGTAAATATGTCTCAAAAAGCTCTAATGTATTTGCCTCTACTACCATACCAGGCAGCGCATTCCAGGCATCCACCACTCTCTGAGTGAAAAACCTACCCCTCATATCCCCTTTGAACTATCCCCTTCAACTCATGCCCTCTGGTTTTAGATGTTTCAACCCTGGGAAACAGATACTCCCTGTCTCTCATAGTCTCATAAACGACTACCAGATCTCCCCTTAGCATCTGATGTTCCAGAGAAAACAACCCAAGTTTACCCAGTCTCTGGTGATAGCACAGGCCCTCTAAACTAGGCAGGATCCTGGCAAACCTCTTCTTCACCCTCAACATCCTTCCTATAGTGGGGTGACCAGAACTGTATGCAATACTCTAGATGTGGCCTAACCAGAGTTTTATAAAGTTACAACATAACCTCTTGACTTTTGAACTCAATGCCTCAACTAATAAAAGCAAGCATTCCATAAGCCTCCTTAACCACTCTGTTGACCTGCATAGCCACTTTCAAGGAGCTGTGAACTTGGACCCAATATCTCTCTGCTTAGCAACACTGTTACAGATCTTGCCCTTAACAGTGTACTGTCTCCTTGTATTTGCCTCACCAGCAACTTTGATGTGTGACACTTCACATTTATCTGGGTTAAACTCCATCTGTCATTTCTAAGCCCATATCCACAACTGATCTATACTACACTGTATTCTTTTCCAGTCTTCTAAATTACCCACAACTCCACCAATCTTGGTACCATTTGAAAACTTACTAACCCACATTTTCATCCAGGTCATTTATATACATCAGAAACAGTAGAGGTCCAAGAACAGATCCTTGTAGAACACCACTAATTACAGACCTCCAGCTCGAATAAGTCCTTTCAACCTCTATCCTCAGTCTTCTATGCACAAGCTAGTTCTGAATCCAAACAGCCAATTCACCGCAGACTCCATGCATCTTAATCTCCTGGATTAACCTCCCGTGAAGGACTTTGTTAAATTAAAATCCATGTAGACAACATCCACTGCCTACCTTTATCAATTTCTCTCGTCACCTTGTCAAAAAACACAATCAAATTGGTAAGACTCGACCTGCCCCGCACAAAGCCATGCTGGCTCTCCCTAATTAGGCAATGGGTTTTCAATTCCAAAAGAATTTTCCCAGCAATATCCCTTAACTGACATGAGACACCAGTCAATATTTACCAGGAATTTCCCTTGTTCCCTTCTTAAATAGAGGTACAACATTAGCTACTCACCAGTCCTCTGAGACCTCGCCTGTGCCTAGAGATGACTTGAAAATACTTGTCAAGGCCCCAGCAATCTCATCTTCCTCCTTCAAAAACTTAAGGAAAATCCCATCAGACCTTGGGGACTTCTTCACCTTAATACTCATTAGGAGACCCAACACTTCCTCATCCTTGACCTCTAAACACCCTAACTTATTTATACACTCAGCCCCGATCTCCTGGAATTCCATGTCCTTTTTCTTGGTAAATACTGAAGCAAAATACTTATTATTTACCTCTCTCACATTCTCCACATCCAAGCAAATGCTTCCCCTTCATCCTTGAGTGGTCCCAATCTCTCCCTAGTTATCCTCTTGCTCTTGATGTATGTATGGAATGCCTTGGGATTCACCTTAATCCTACTTGTCAAGGACATTTCACGGCCCCTCCTGGCTTCCTAATTCCTTTCTTTAGTTCTTCTCTGGCTTCTTTATACTCCTCGTGTGCTTTATTGATCCTACCTTCTGAAGTTTTACATACATTTCCTTTTCTTCTTGACTAAATTCATCACCTCTCTGGGCATTCAAGGTTCTCTTATCCTTCCATCCCTGTCCTTCCTTCTAACAGGAGTATAGCTTTCCTGTACTCTTGTGCTTTATAAAATGACATAGACGTATAAAACTTTATTGGTTTTCTGCACCACTCTCTAATTATTGATACATATATGTACTCCTGACAAATTTTTTGTCATAGAATCATGGAATAGTATACAGCAGTAAGAGATGGATTGTTTCTTCGTATGCATCCTACCATTTTAGGACACTGTCCATCTTGTCCTATTTTTTGCCCTTTACCCATCTTCCTGCAATCATGAATTTACCTGAATTCTTTTTGGAAGTTATTTCTGAATTTGTTTTCAGCACCCCTTAAGAGACCTTAAAGTGCATTGCAGATTACAATTAACTGCAAGAAAAGAAAATCTTGTTACTTTTCATTCTTTAGCAAGTTATATTAAATTTGAGTATTCATGTTACTAATCCACACCTACTGAACTCAAGAATTCATCTGAACTGAGAATAATTTATTTTCATTTGCTCTACCAAAAGTGTTGATGTCGTTAAACACAATTAATCTGTTGTAATTTCTCAGTTCTAAGGAGACTAATCACAACCCCTCTGGTCTCAGATCCCGGGTACCACTTCAGTAAATCTTCTCTGCATTCTCTTTGAGGAGCTGTTATCCTCCTGCAAGTGTTGTGCTCAAAATGAGAAATTGCACAGGGTCCACGACTTGCTGATGGTATAAAAGTTTGGCATAATGTCTGTGCTCTTGTACTCCTTTCTTCTGATATTTTAAAAGAGTGCCAGTTTTACAAACTGTTATGTACGGGTACAACTACATATATATTAAATGAAAGCACACACACGGGAGATCGTTTTATCAGGTGTATTCACATTGCAGTGAGAGAGAGAAAGAGAGCAATTCACATGTGTAGACAACAATGCATGTGCAAACAACAGACCTATATGTAGTGCTAAGGGGGGGATGTCAATGTTCTAAAAGAAACAGATCTTCCCCCCCTTTAGATTAATGCAATATAAATCTGTATATGTACGAAACATTAAGTTTTCCTTTCATGAACCCATATTCCAAATAAACATGCTTTCACAGTAACAGTTTATTACTAACTTCACAGTTCTTTTTGGGGGTGCTCTGTTTCTTTCAGGAAAGCACCTCTGGACTTGTAGACAACACACATCAAAGTTGCTGGTGAACGCAGCAGGCCAGGCAGCATCTATAGGAAGAGGCGCAATCGACGTTTCAGGCCGAGACCCTTCCGTCCTGACGAAGGGTCTCGGCCTGAAACGTCGACTGCGCCTCTTCCTATAGATGCTGCCTGGCCTGCTGCGTTCACCAGCAACTTTGATGTGTGTTACTTGAATTTCCAGCATCTGCAGAATTCCTGTTGTCTGGACTTGTAGAGTAGCGTCAGATTTGGAAGGTGTTTTGTCTAAGACAGTGTTCTCAGTTTCTGGTGTCACGTTGCTGTCAGTAACATCATCACTGAGAAGGAAGTCCGGTGACTGTAATGTGTCCGTCTTGTTGGATGCAGTTGACCCAGGTGTGTTCTTCAGTTGAGCATCCAGTATCTGGTCCACATGATGTCTCCATGTCTGATCCCCAACATCCACTGTGTACATCAGTGGTCCCGTTCTTGTAGCTATCCTACCAAGTGTCCACTCGTCTTCTCAGTAATCATGCGCTAGGACTTCCTATTGGATCTCGAAGCTCCTTGCTGTTTCACTTGGCAACTGGTTGGACTGTTTGTTCTGCACTTCCCTCCATAGGTCTGGTTTCAGGAGGTCCATGTGAGATCTCAGATTTCTGTTCATGAACAGCATTGCCGGTGTTTGATTTGTCATTGCAAGAACAGAGTTCCAATACACAAAAAGGAAGTTCTCCACCTTGTGCTTTAGAGAAAGAGCCCCCTTGTCCATCACTTTAATGGACTTCTTGAAGATTTGGATAAACCTTTCAGCTAACCAATTTGTTGCTTGATGGTGAGGAGCTGACTTGAAATGTCTGATATCATTTTTCTTCATGAACAGAATTCTTCTGACATGTATTGTGGTCTGTTGTCACTCACAATTTGTTCAAGTAAGCTGTTTCTAGTGAAGGCAGAGGCAGTCTTTGTTCAGGTAGTGGACTTCATTGGTATAATCTCTGGCTACTTCGAATGAGCATCCACAATAATCAGAAACATGTAGTGATGAATGTCTCAGCAAAGTCAATATGTACTCTTTGCCATGGTGAGGACGGCCACTCCCACAGGCGTAACAGTCCCTGTGGGGGTGCATTTTGAACTTTTTGGAATTCTGAACAGATTTTGGCGAAGACTTTGATCTGTTTATCTCTTCATACACCTTCTGATTAGTGTTAAGCAGCTGCGACAATCTCTGGTTAGTGCTACCATTTGGGCAACAATTGCCTGTTGATGTCACCCTGAGAACCTTGGCTGAGTGCCAGTCTCGTTAGATTTTTCTCAACTATTCCCGTCCCAAAAATGCTGGCCCTCCACTTTTCAATACATACATCTCTATTTGTTGTGTTTGGCCTCCATGCATTACATTTACTTCAGTTTGCTTTGGGAGACACTTTTTCACCTGTGTAAGTCTTTAGCATCACTGAGGTATTCTCTAATGGTAGCTTACAAAACAGTCTGTTGTAGACAGCCTCTGGAATGATAGACTGACTCTGTATCCGGCTCCATTTTTAGTTTTACACCATATCTGCTTCAGTTATACTATGCAGTCGTAGGCATGACAGTTCACCGGGAGGAGAAGATGGCAGCGCGCGCAGCTCTCCGGTGAAATGATATCGTATCTGTTAAATAGGGGCCGTGGACAATTCTGATTTGATGAGACAGACATGAGAAGCAGAGGAACATCTGGAGAAATTTCTGAAATGCCTGGTTCGCTGCTGTTGTTACTGTGCGATCGAGAATCTCCGGAGGGTAGGCCCCAAAATCCCCGGCTTTGCCTGCTGCTGGCAACCGAGGCCGAGGTCGAAGCGTTCAGATAGAGATGGTGCTCGGTACTCGGTGTCAGAGGGCTGATCAGAGCTCGAAGTTTTCGGACAACTCAGAGTCGGACTGTGGTCGGGCATGGCAGGGAGAGTTTTCTTCCTTTTCCCGTCTGCGTGAGATGTGGGACTTTCGAGAAACTGAACTTTTTTACTGTGCCATGGACTGTTCCTCATCAAGTTTTTGTTGCACTGTTGTAACTATATGTTATAATTATGTGGTTTTGTTAGTTTTTCAGTCTTGGTCTGTCCTGTGTTTTTGTGATATCACACCGGAGGAATATTGTATCATTTCTTAATGCATGCATTACTAAATGACAATAAAAGAGGACTGCGTGTCCTCATAATCTAATCTAATCTAACCTTTGTCAGACTCTGTATGTTGTCTGATTCTGTTTTACATTTGGTAACTTTATGCATTTGCTTAATTTTGTACTTGAGTCTTTTCACTTGGTTGTGCTTTTGGTCTGCCTTGCACACTCACTCTATGTGACCTTGTCTGTGACACTTTCTGCTGACTTTTTCTTTGAACCAACAGTCATTTGCATCATGGGAGGCTTTCCCACCTCAATAACATCTTGGGCTTTTTGCACCATTCAGGGACAATTTGTATTTTTCACATTCTATCCTCTTTTTCTGTAGTTCTGCTGCATCCTTTGCTGTAGTCTCTAACCATATTGCAATGATCAATGCCCATTCTAAGGTTGGGTCTCTTTCTGCCAGTAGCCTCATTTGAGCAATTTGACTATGCATGCCACAGACAAGCCTGTCCCTTAATGCATCAGAAAGTCCATCTCTAAAATCACAGTACGGGCAAAGTTTGTGTAGTTCTCTAATGCATTCAGAAAGGATTTTATACTTTGACTGGTTCCTTTTGTAAAATCTAAATCTTTCAGGTATTACCAATGGTTTCGGGATCAAGTGATCTTGTAAAATTGTAATAATTTCACCGAGCGTCTTGCTTGCTGGCTTTGCAGTGGTTACTAAGTTGTGTAAGAGACCGTACATCACTGCACCCATTTAGCTAAGAGGTGTAGGGCCTTTCTTTTGCTCCTCCATATTTTCACGTTACAATACAGTTCCACCCTCTTGATATACAACTCCCAGCCTTCATTAGCACTACCAAATTCATCAGCTTCCGGAATGAAGCCATCGCAACATTATTTCCACTTTAAATTCAATGTGTCTTTCACTGTTACACATATGTTTCTTTGTTAATGTCTGTGACAACCTTCTCGTGCTATTTAACTCTCGCTGTTCATTCCTGTAACTGTTGGTGCAGTTGGTGATATCCTTTGATATTCAGGTTTGTACTCATCACCGATTTTTTCTGTTTGTGCACAACTACATATAAAAGCATGCACACGGGAGATGGCTTTAACTGGTGTATTCACATTGCAGTGAGAGAGAGAGTGAGAGATGCACATTTGTAGACAACAGCGCATGCGTAGACAACAGATCAATACATAGGGCTGGGTAGAGGGGGATGAGTCATTGTTCTAAAAGAAATAGATGGAAATTCCCTATCTAACTTGGGTTACCAAATTTTTACCAACTTGATTTCTCTTGTGTAAGTTGCTGAAAGCCAAGGGAACCTGGGAACCCTTTGACAACATCAAAGCAGTTTTATCGTTGGCTTGAGAATCCAAGTTGATGCAGTTCTTCTGGCTGACCATGAAGAGACAAACCCTGGCTGGTTCTATCAAAGTGCAAATCTTCACACTTGTCTGCATGAAATTCCATCTGCCATTTTCCTGCCCATTTTCCCAGCTGATACAGATCCCTCTACAAGCCATGCTAGCCTTCCTCACTGTCCACTACACCCCAATCTTGGTGTCATTCACAAATTTGCTGGTCCAGTTAACTATACTATTATTCAGATCATGGATATAGATGAAAAACTACAAAAGACCCAGCCTCGATCCCTGTGGGACACCACTAGTCACAGGTCTCCAGTCAGAGAGGTAACCCTCTACTATCACTCTCTGGCTCCACCCACAAAACCAATGTTTAATTCAATTTATTACCTCATCCTGAAAGCCGAACGACTGGACCTTCTTGACCAGCCTACTATGCGGGACTTTGTCAAATTCCTCACTAAAGTCTATGTAGAGAATATCTTGCCTTCATCTACTTTCCTAGTAACTTCCTTGAAAAACTCTATGAAATTGATTAGACATGACCTAAGCTGCATGAATCCATGCTGACTGTCCTTAAACTATGCATGACTATCCAGATATTTAGGATGCCTTCCAATAGCTTTCCCACAATTGCTGTCAGACTCAACCGGCCTATAATTTCCTGGTTTAGGTTTAAAGCACTTTTTAAACAGCGTAACAACATTGACTATCCTTGAATCGCCTGGTAAGGATATTTTAAATATTTCTTTTAGGACCACAGCACTTTCTGCACTTGCCTCTTGTAGGGTCTGAGGGAACACCTTGTCAGGCCCTGGGGATTTATCCACCCTATTTGCCTCAGGGTAGCAAACACCTCCTCCTCTGTAATCTGCACAGGGTCCATGAAGTCGATGCAGCTTTGCCCCACTTCTATAGACTCTGTATCCTTCTCCTGAATAAATACAGATGCAAAGAATTCATTTAAGATCTCCCCCATCTGCTTAAGCTCCACACATGGATTACCATTCTGGTCTTTCAGAGGACTAGTTTTGTCCCTTTTGCTCCTAACATATCTGTAGAATCCCTTAGGATTCTCCTTCACCTTGTCTGCTCGAGCAACTTCAAGACTCATTTTATCCTTTTTGATTTCTTTCTTAAGTGTTCTCTTACATTTCTTATACTCCATAAGTACCTCATTTTTTTCCTATCTACCTATACCTGCTATGCACCTCCTTTTTTCTCTTATCCAGGGCCTCAATATCTCTTGAAAACCCAGGTTCCCTACACTTGTTATCCTTACCATTTACTCTGACAGGCATATACATGCTTTGTACTCTCAAAATTTTGCTTTAGAAGGCCTCCCACTTTCCAAGTACATCTTTGCCAGAAAACAGCCCACCCTAATCCACTTACCAGATCATTTCTGACACCATCAAAATTGGCCTTTCTCCAATTTAGAATCTCAACCCATGGACCAGATCTATCTTCTTGCATATTTAATTTGAAACTAATGACATTGTGGTCACTGGATGCAAAGTGTTCCCCTATACAAACTCTATCCTGTCTCATTCCCTAATTGCAGATCAAGTATCACACACTCTCTCGTTGGAACTTTTATGTGCTGATTGAGGAAACTTTCCTGAACACATTTGACAAACTCTTTCCTATCTTGTCCTTTTACATTATGGGATTCCCAGTCAATATGTGGAAAGTTAAAATCACCTACTACAACAACCTTATGTCTCTTGCATCCGTCTGTGATCTCTTTGCAAATCTATTCCTCTAAATCCCTCGAACTGTTGGGTGGTCTGTAATATAGCCCCATTAATGTAGTTTTACCTTCCTTATTCCTCAGTTTCACCCATAACGCCTCACTTGTCGAGCTCACCAGTCTGTCCTGACTGAGCACTGCCATGGCATTTTCCCTAGCTAGTAAAGCCTCCCATCCTCCTTTAATCTCGCCCACTCTGTCACGTATAAAACAACAGAACTCTGGAACATTGAGCTGCCAGACCTGCTCCTCCTGCAATCAGGTCTCACTAGTAGCTACAATGTCATAATTCCAGCTGTTGATCCATGCCCTGTGCTCATCTGCCTTCCTTGCAATACCTTTTGCATTGAAATATTTACAGCTTGGGACACTAGTCACACATGTTTAACCTTTCAATTCTTTATTTTGTCTGGGGTCTTGCCAACATCTGCCTCCACAACCTCTCCACTCACTGTTCTGGCACTTTGGTTCCCATCCCCCAGAAACTAGTTTAAACCAAACCATGCAGCATTAATAAACCTTCCCATTAGGATAGTAGTTCCCCTCCAGTTCAGCTGCAAACCATCCCTTCTGTACAGGCCCCACCTGCTCTGGAAAAGAACCCAATTATCTAAAAATCTTATGCCCTCCGTCCTACACCAACTCCTTAGCCACGTTAAACTATATAATCTTCCTAGTTTTGGCCTCACTAGCACATGGCACATGTAGGAATCCTGAGATTACATCCCTGTAGGTTCTGCCCTTTAACTTAGCACCTAACTCCCTAAATTCCTTATGCAGAGCCTCATCACTCGTCCTACCCATCATTTGCGAACTTACCAACCCAACTATTTACATTTTCATCCAGGTCAATTATATACACCACAAGCAGCAGAGGTCCCATTGCAAATCCCTGCAGAATACCACTAATCACAGACCTCCAGCTAGAATAAGTCCCTTCGACCATTACCATCTGCTTTCTACAGGCAAGCCAGTTCTGAATCCAAACAGCCAATTGTCCTGGATCCCATGCATCTTAATCTTCATGACAGAGCTTGTCAATCACCTTACCTAAATCCATGTAAACAACATAGACAGTTAGAAACGTAGGAAACATACAGCACAATGCAGGCCCTTCGGCCCACAAAGCTGTGCTGAATATGTCCCTCCCTTAGAACTACCTAGGCTTTACCCATAGTCCTCTATTCTTCTAAGCTCCATGTAGCCATCCAGGAGTCTCTTAAAAGACCCTATCGTATCCGCCTCCACCACCGCCACCGGCAGCCCATTCCACGCACTCACCACCCTGTGTGTAAAAAAACTTACCCCTGACATCTCCTCTGTACCTACTTCCAAGCATCTTACATCTATGTCTTCTCATGCTAGCCATTTCAGTCCTGGGGAAAAGCCTCTGACTATCCACACGATCAATGTCTCTCATTATCCTGAACACCTCTGTCATGTCACCTCTCATCCTCTGTCGCTCCAAGGAGAAAAGGCCGAGTTCACTCAATCTATTCTCACAAGGCATGCTCCCCAATCCAGGCAACATCCTTGTAAATCTCCTCTGCACTCTTTCCATGGTTTCTATGTCCTTCCTGTAGTGAGGCGACCAGAATTAAGCATAGTATTCCAAGTGGGATCTGACCAGAGTCCTATATAGCTGCAACATTACCTCTCGGCTCTTAAACTCAATCCCACAATTGATGAGGGCAGTAATAACAAAAAAAGGTGATTCTAATAATAACAAAAAAAAAGTAATAAATATTGAGAACATGAGATGAAGAGTCCTTGAAAGTGAACCCATAGGTAGTGGATATATTTCAAAGATGAGGCAAGTGAAGTTGAATGAAGTTATCCCCTTTGATTCAAGAACCTGATGGTTGAGAGGTAATGACTGTTCCTGAACCTGGTGCTGTGAGTCCTTAGGCGCCTTCTTCCTGATGGCAGCAGTGAGAAGAGAGCATGTCCTGTAAACTCAAGTCACAGCTTAAGCGGGTCAAGGATGACCTGGCACTCAAGTTGGCTGGCATTTACATGATTTTCTGTGAATGCGGAGCAGTATATATCTGCCAGACAGGGGTGCACGGTGGAAACCTGCATCAAGGAACATAGGAAGTGTATCCATTTGGGTTATCTGGAGAAATCAGAGGTAACAGAACATTGTATTCACAATGCCCATAGCATGAATTTTGACGGCACAAAACTACTACACCGTGCCAAAGGCATTTGGTACTGCCTGGTAAAGGAAGTCATTGAAATAAAACTAGAGAAGAAGTATTTTAACAAAGACGAAGGTCTTGCTCTAAGGAAGAACTGGAATTCAATTGTAAACAAGGTGGAAGAGCGGAAACCTGGTTGGATGAGGACTAACCAATCACGAGGGACAAACTACAGGGGTATAAATACCACCAGACCAGGCATGCCCAGGCATCATTCCTGAAGAAGATGGCAGTGTTTGTTGTCAAAGTATCAGTTATAATCGATAACTATACCTGGCTGGAAGCCCGAGAAGAGTTTATTCACTATTTAGTTTTATTTGAGTATCATCAAGAAATAGTTACTTATCCTCGTAAATGCTGCTTTAAAATTATTTGTCCAGAGCAGCATCGGAAACTTTGATTGAAGACCATTACTCTGAAAAACCATATATAGATCCCAGCCTAGCTATTAAAACAGGAAATTATGTTGTCATGGCGCTGTTTGAGTATCACAACCTAAAAGCCACTTCCTTGAGCAATCCATGTGTCATTTTTTCAATAAGATTATTCTCACTCCTTCCTTTTCTAGAATTTTCTCAGTGTCATGGTCCGGTCTATGAAATCCACATTCTGGTTCACAGTCCAGTCCATGTTCCGTATTCCAGGTTTTCTGGTTTTCCCCAGTTTCTGTTGAGGCAGCTGATTCTCGTTTGGGCTGGCTTCATGAATAGCTTCAGGATTCAGCCTCGGGCTGCTGGATTGTTCCTGTCCAAACCCCCTGTCTGAATCCCTTCCCTTTGCCTTGCCTCGTCTGAAGCCTTGCCTCGCCTCACCTTGCCTCGTCTGAAGCGTTGCCTCGCCTTGCCTCGTCTGAAGCCTTGCCTCGCCTTGCCTCGTCTGAAGCCTTGCCTCGCCTGAAGCCTTGCCTCGCCTTGCCTCGTCTGAAGCCTTGCCTCGCCTTGCCTCGTCTGAAGCCTTGCCTCGTCTGTAGCCTTGCCTCACCTGTAACCCTCGCCTGCACAGCTGTCAAGTTCCATTGCTGGAGCAAGATAAGGAACTGTCTATCGTTGTTTTGAACTGTCTCTGTGTCCACACCTTCACTAGGTAGGTCTGGCCATTTGCCGCTAGCTAGTGTTGGGAAACGTCTGTGTCCACACCTTAACTAGGTAGGTCCAGCCTTTTGCCGCTACCTAGTGTTGGGATCAGTCTCATCAGCATTCTGTGTATGAGTCCCGGCCCTACATCCTGTTCCAAAGGAGGGGTCCTGGCTCTGTGTTTTGTGTATGAGTCCCAGCCCTACATCCTCTTCCCAAGGAGGGGTCCCGCCTCTGTGTTCTGCGTTCCTGTTTCCCTCGACCAAGGCTCTGTGTTCCTGTTTCCCTCGACCGGGGCTCTATGTTCCTGTCTCTCCCTCGACCGAGGCTCTGTGTTCCTGTCTCTCCGTCGACTGGGGCTCTGCGTTCCCGTCCCTCCGTCGACCGGGGCTCTGCGTTCCCGTCTCTCCTTCGACCGGGGCTCTGCGTTCCCGTCCCTCCCTCGACCAGGGCTCTGCGTTCCTGTTTCCCTCGACTGAGGCTCTGCATTCCTGTTTCCCTCAACCAAGGCTCTGCGTTCCTGTTCCCCTCGACCGAGGCTCTGCGTTCCTGTCTCTCCTTCGACCGAGGCTCTGCGTTCCTGTTCTCCCTCGACCGAGGTTCTGCGTTCATATCTCTCCCTCGACCAGGGTTCTGTGTTCCTGTCTCTCCCTCGACCAAGGCTCTGCATTCCTGTCTCTCCCTGGACCAAGTCAAGGCTTCGGGGTCTCGTCCAGTCCTAGCCACGTCAAGAACCTTGTCTTGTCCAAGCCACGGCTTTATGTTCTCGTCTTGTCCATGTGTCTCGCCCTTGCCCAGCCCGGTGCTGGGGTTCCCTTGTTCTGTCCAGGGATCTCATGTCCAGTCCTGTTGCCACTCCTCTTCCTGTAGCCACGTCTTGTCTTGCCTAGTTCTTTAGTCCAAGCCCGAGTCAAGTCCCAGGTTCTGGGTCCTTGTCCAGTCGCTGGCTCGGAGTCCAAACCCAGGCTCCTAGTTCCCAGTTCCATGTCCTGGTTCCACTATTATAGTCAAGTCCTAGCCCAGGCCCTGAATCCTTGTCTCATCCAGGGCCTGTGTCGTGTCCAGCATCGTTTCTTCCTGTCACACCTTGCTACCTTGATAATCCTAGTCCTGCTCCTAGCACATCAGTGTCTGTGTCTTGCATTTGGGTCTGCCCCCAGCGCCCCCCACACTATGACACTCAGTCCTCTGTGCCCTTGGAATATTCTCTTAAGACATCCATTTTCCAAAGGGAACAAGCAAATTACCAATGCACAAGAGCGGTTGGTTTGTGCTGCATCTATTAGATTATGGGAACACTCAGTCCTCTTTTATTGTCATTTAGAAATGCATACATGCATTAAGAAATGATACAATGTTTCTCAGGAGTGATATCACAGAAAACAGGACAAACCAAAGACTAACGCTGACAGAACCACATAATTATAACATTTTTATTGCAGTGCAAAGCAATACCATAATTTGATAAAGAACAGACCATGGGCACAGTAAAAAAAAAGTCTCAAAGTCCTGATTGACTCCCGAGTCTCCGATAGCAGGCGGCAAAAGGGAGAAACTCCCTGCCATAAACCTCCAGGCACCGTCAACTTGCCGATACCTTGGAAGCAGCCCACCCTCAGTCCATCCATCCGAAAACTCCGAGCTTCCAAGCAGCTTCTCGATACAGCCTCCCTAGCGCCATCGTCTGCCGAGCGCCTTCGACCTCTCCCCGGCCGCTGAAACATGCAAAGCCGAGGATTTCGGGGCCTTCAGCTCCGGAGATTCCGGTTACCACACAGTAGCAACGGTAGCAAAGCACACTTCAGAAGTTTTCCAGATGTTCCGCTCTGTGTGGAACATAATTTCATAATTTCTTCTGAAAACTTTCAGCTTGAAATAACTATGGAGACTACTAGGCACCAGCATAGATGCAGCTGAGCCATTGAGCATCTGATCCAGAAATAATCGATGGCTTCCTTAAATAGCACTCTGGTTGACATAATGAGCTGCCAAACCTGCATGCTACAATTGATGTACACTGGACAAATGTTAATGCTGTCAAATATCCTGAGGGACCTGGAGTTCCAAAACCACAATGCACTAATCAGGAGCTAACAATGATGATTCCTCGCCTTGATCCTATCATGTCTTGCAGTTGTTTCAACCTCTTTTTTTTCAAGATTACAGAAGCGACATGCATAATGAAAAGTTGTCCAATGATGAATATAACCATTGTTCTGACAAGTGAATTTCTACAAGATCCTCCCAAGTGCATCCAGCTTTTCAATATTGCTATGAAAATGTGAGTTATTCCCAATGGCACTAAATAATTTAGAGAATTTTGGTAGTCAAGCAATGCTTGAAAATCAGAAAATAGTCTTAAACAGGTTCCAGTAATAACAGATAATACTGAGAATACTCAGCAGGTCAGGCAGCATATGTGGATAGAAAAACAGTTTCATCAGATCTAGGAAGAGTTTGAAATGAAACATGTTTGAAGTACAAAGGAGGAGGAGAGTTGAGACTAGAAAGGGGATGTCTGCACAGAACGAAGGCCAGAGGAGACAAGCGGGGGTGGTGCCAGCTGAGAGAGGAGGAGCATCTGAGGCATATTGATTTTTGCTGTCCGTCAATGTTTTTGTTCAATGCATTCTTCTGTTTTCTTTGGGGTATTAATTATCCATAATTATCCACAATTTTAAACACTGGCTTGAGAATCTTGGGGTTAAGCTCTAGCACAACTAAACTGGCAGAACACGGTATTTCCTCATTTTCACTCAAGGCAAACTATCCCGTCTCAACTTTCATTTCCTGGAGTTAGTTCTTTAGCCAATGTGAGCTGTCGGCATTGTTGTTTCATTCATGCAAAGCAGATCAGGTTTCTCCGGAAGTATAAACAAGTCAAAAACACTTTTAATCCCACTTGTAATTGATATCCTCTGTGACTGATTATCTTGTTCTAGTGGAGACTTGGCCCAGATGGCTCTTTAAGTATTTAAATGAGTATTCAGAATATAAATTCTAGCATAGCTTGAATAAAGTCAAACCTTCGGTAGCTCAGTAACAAATAGAAATAATGCCCGCTTTAATAACAGTTAATGTTTTAATGGGATTGCTTTCACCTATTAATATATATGAATCATGTCCTTTTAATTCCCAATATTTAAAGCACTTTAAGTATGTATTTGGTGGGTTTAACTGAGCGCTTTGGCCATCAATTATTAAAAAAATGTTTTTCTACAAAATATGTATTTCTGGCTACCACATTCCGGGAAGGATGTGGTGACTCTGGAGAGACTAATTAAAAGGTTCTCCAGGGTACTTCCTGGATGAAAGACTATTAGCTCTATGGGGAGGTTGGAGAAGCTGGGATTGTTTTCACTGGAGCATCGGAGGCTAAGAGGCGACCTAAGAGAAGTATATAAAATTATGAGAGGGTGGTCAGAATGGAAGTGTCACGTACTAGAAGGTACTGTAGGTTAGGGGGAAAGTTTTAATTGATGTTTTATCTAGGATGAATTGACGGGGCTTGCGGATTAGACTTTGTACTTCATGTTATGATGTGTTTCTGGTCCCTCTTTTTGTTGCTGTTTTGTGCGATTTTGACCATGCCGCACTGATATTGTGGCCTGCAGATAGCCAGCGACACGGCGCTGGATTGAACCGAACTGAGTATGCCTGGATTCTTTCAATGACTGTGTGATTTGGTGTTTTGTATTCTGTGTTTTTTTTTCTCTATTTTGTTGTGATTTGTTCTTGTTTTGCACGTGGGGGGGGTGGTTGATGTTTTTCTTTGAACAGAATCCTTGGTTTTCTTTGTTTCGTGGCTGTCTGTGGGAAGACAAATCCCAGGGTTGTACACTGCATACGTACTTTGATAATAAATATGCATTGAACCTTTGAAAGTTCAAGTGTGGTTTACATGGCAGGTCTTGTACACAGAGAGTGGTAGATGCCTGGAACATACTTCCAGGCAGATAATGACAATGACATGTAAGAGGCATTTAGACAGACACATTAATAGGCAGGGAATGCAGGGATTTAGACTAGGTACAGATAGATAGGATTAACTTAAGTGGCATAGACATCATGAGCAGAAGGTCCTGTTCGTGTGCTGCACTCTTCTGTGTTCTCTATACATACAAAAATATACTTCACTTCAGCTGTTAATTAGTCCTCAAAATACTGTCTATGTACCAAATTAGACCAGACTTTTATAATTCATCAACCCCAATTCTGATTCCTCAGCAAGGTAGGCCGTTTCTACAACTAATGTCCTAATTTTGTGCAGAGTCAATTATACAACCACTTTGCAAATTACAAGACCAGATGAGTAGTTTTTCCTGGTTTTAAGTAGCCAGTATGCTACTTTGTAGACATTTACACTTTTGATTTTGATAATTTGCAGTTTTTAAAGTTACTTTTATTAGCATGAAGGATAATTGAAGAATTTATTAAGCAGCTGATCTGTTTAATATAATTAATAGTGGGTTGTATTTCTGTTTCATATGTGGAGCTGGGAAAAGTAGAGTGTTTGCTCATCCAATTGGCTTCACTTATCACCTTGCCCTCTCCCCACCTTTTTATTCTGGTGTCTTGACCCTTCCTATCCAGTCTTGAAGAAGGGTCTCAGTGTTAGAGTGATTTTTGGGTTCAGGTCATTTACACTTAGCAAATGGATTTGGCCACCAGTCTTCTGTTCCTTGACAATGTATTGTGAATTTAGTTTGTACCAGTGCATTTCCTAAAAGCTGTGAATCCCAGTCCAGAGACGATACTGGCATCTGTGGGATGGATGTGAACCAGGAGGTGTGAAGTTTGCATGTAGTTTCAAAGACAGCATTATCCATACTTTGTAAGTATGGAATTGTCCTTTATGATTAGCACGTAAAATACCAAATAAATGTATTGTGGATTCAGTTTGGAACAATGGGTTCCTAAAAGCCCAGTCCAGACGCTGCTGGCACCTGTGGGATGGATGCGAATCAGAAGGTGTGGTTTGTCTCTCTCTGTGTCTGTGTCTGTGTCTCTCCATTCCATAGGATGATGATGGTTCCTTTCAGTCAGTTAGTGGTGTTTGATATGTGCGTCCTGGAGTGGCTGTACAGGCCAATCCTTGACAGGCACTGCTTGCCACATACTTGGCAGGTGAGGCCTGGAGGGGCAGCAGGGGCAGAATCTCTGTTGTGGCACTTCCTGTGCCTTTCCTCTGTTGCCTCGTTCAGCTTGTTCTCAGCAGCATCCACACCTTTTCTGGTGGCGTCCCTCCACTGTGAGCGATCTTGAGCCAGATCCTCCCATGTTGATGGGGCAATGTCAGCTTTCCTGAGGCTCCTGTGCAGAACATCTTTGTACCGTAGTCGCTGGCCTCCTCGTTTTCGGGTACCACTGGACAGTTGGCCATACAAGATGTCCTTGGGCAGTCTTCCGTCAGGCATTCTGACACCATGTGCTGCCCAGCGCAGTTGGGCTGACATCACCAAGGTTGAAACTGCTGGCATTCCGGCTCGAGAGAGGACCTCCGTATTGGAGACCTTGTCTCGCCAGATGATCTTCATCAGAGAACGTAGGTGACACTGCTGCAGTTGGTCAAGCTGGCGTAAGTGTCTCTGATATGGGCAGCATGTCTCACATCCATATAACAAGGTTGATATGACAATGGCCCTGTATACCTGATGTTCTGTGACCAAACTGGATCTTTCAGATGACCAAAGGCAAAGCAGGCTTTTCTGGTTCTTGACTCAATCTCTACATCCGGAGAAGCTGAGGATGTTATTATGCTGCCCAGGTGGCAATACTTGTTGACAGCATTGAGACGAGTGTCATCAATGAGGACAGTTGGTTCTTCGTAGCTTGAGCCAGGAGCTGGTTGGTACAAAACTTCTGTCTTTTTCAGGCTGATTGTCAGTCCAAAGCTTTTGGCTGCACTGGCAAAGCGACTGGTGATCTCCTGTAAGTCTTCGAGAGAGTGGGCAACCAGTGCACAGTCATCAGCAAACTGTAGCTCAGGCGCCACAATGTCCCTGACTTTGGTTTTTGCTTTCAATCTTGCGAGGTTGAGGAGCCCACCATCAGCCCTCGTTTGTAGGAAGAACCCTGACTTCAGGTCCGATGTGGCACCCTGAAGAACAGCAGCAAAGATTAGAGATTAAGGGAACTAGGGCTTTACTCTTTAGAGAGAAGGAGGATGAGAGGAGACATGATAGCGGTGTACAAGATAATAAGAGGAAGAGATGGAGTGGATAGCCAGCGCCTCTTCCCCAGGGCACCACTGCTCAATACAAGAGGACATGGCTTTAAGGTAGTGGGTGGGAAGTTCAAGGGGATATTAGAGGAAGGTTTTTTATTCAGAGAGTGGTTTGGGCGTGGAATGCACTGCCTGAGTCAGTGGTGGAGGCAGATACACCAGTGAAGTTTAAGAGACTACTAGACAGGTATATGGAGGAATTTAAGGTGGGGGGTTATATGGGAGGCAAGGTTTGAGGGTCGGCACAACATTGTGGGCTGAAGGGCCTGTAATGTGCTGTACTATTCTATGTTCTATGTTAAAAAATAGTCTGAACAGAGTAGGAGCCAGAACGCAGCCCTGTTTTACGCCGTTGTTGATGGGAAGTGGGTCTGATAACTCACCACACATGTTGATGTGGCCTACCATGCCTTCATGGAATTGATGGATGATGTTGGTTAGGCATGGGGGGCAACCGAATTTTGGTAGGAGCTTCCACAGGCCATCTCTACCAACAGTGTCAAAAGTTTGTATGTAGCTTCAAAAGAAAGCATTGTCTATACTTTGTAAATATGGAATTGCCCTTTGTGTTTAGCAAATAAATATTGAGCCCCACATTGGGCCAGCAGACCTTTCCACCGAAAGTGCCTCAGTATGATGCCTGCTGTACCTTGTTTTGTCAAATAAAGAAGCTGCTTTGAATCTACCAGTAACTCCCTCCGGTGATTTCATTCACGCAACAACACTCAGCAAGAAACGTCGACTGCTTATTCATTTCTTTAGGTATTGCCTGACCTGCTGAGATCCTCCGGCATTTTGTGTGTGTTGCTTTAGAGTGTTTACAGTTGGTATATTGAAACGGTTATATGGTTAATTTCCTGCTCCAGACATTCTTGAAATACACAACTTAGCAAACTGAATGAATTTCCAATGATTACAGTTGTCTTGTTATTTCATAGGAATATGAATGACTTCTCTGAAAATACAATGAAGTGTATGCTAAGTTTTGAAAACTGAATATGGAGGGAAGTTAACTATTTATGCTCGGATTATTGCTTATAAAGGGTAACTAAAGACTGACCAGTCAAGGTACAGATTCCTTATGGTGGAGAATATGTAGATATAGTTGTATGCCTCCCTTAGGAGTGTAGTATTATATTTTAAATGCAAACAGTCTGGTTGATCCCTCACCCAAAAGCTGGAGGAAAGGATAAAATTAATGACCAGGATACTGAATTTTCAGTGGAAGCCTTAGTTTTTTAGTAGTTCAGCAAGATTACTTTTGTGTTCGTGAATAGACTTCATACTGAAAACACAAATAAGTTGTTAAACAATTCACATTTGTCCACGTGTCTTACAAACACCCATTGCGCAAGAGAGAAAAAAAACAAATCATGTAAACAATAAAAGTAAGCAAATAAATGCTTCAGAGCTGAAGCTTTACAAAAGACACGAGCCAGGCATCACTACAGCAACAGCCTTGGTTCATCGCAAAGCCAAGTAAATATTGTGAGACCACAAACGCGTAGCCAGGTGTCACTGCAGCCGGCACTGCATTTTAGCGTAGGGCTGAGTAAATGTTGCGGATCAGTGAGCAGAACCAGCTTCGTCTTGCCTCTGGTCTTTTCAATCTGGCCCGGTGCTTAAATCATCCAAACATCGGATCATTCCTCGCTCTTGGACTGCTCTGGAGCGTGGGCCCCGTGACCACAATTCAGCCCATACCTGGCCTTTCCAATTCTGCCCAGCACCTAAATTGATCAGACATCGGGACTTGCCTCGCTCTCAGGGACTATCTGCATTGAGCTATTGCCAGGCAAAGTCAGAGACCTTCTTCCACAGTAGCTGCCTGAACCACTACTTCACCAACATTCCCTCAAATCATAAAGCACAGGTCAGGAATACATTTGGTATTTGCCTGGTTGCATGCAGCTGCAGTAACAATCAAGAACCAATTTCCTTGATTGACATTTTATTCACAGGCCTGAAGATCCTGCATGGTATCGCGGCTAACATTCACCCTGTCTTCAATTCACATTGCAAAAAATGAATCGCTCTTTCTCATCATCCCTGAAACATACATCACTACGAAGGACAAGGTATATGGGAATACCATTACCCTCAAATTCCCTTCTAAATTTCACTTCATCTTGTCATCAACACTATTGCAATTCATTGTTCAAGATCCTGATACTCTGCTTAACTATATTTTTGCAGGAGCACCTTAGACTGGAGCAGGTTAATGACCAGAGCTCACTGCCAGTTTGTTGATAGAAACCAGAAATGTTCAATAAATACTGACTTTAGCAATGTTGCCTACATTACTGAGGATCGAGTAAAGGTCAATCTTGGTGATAAAAAGGTAGTGGAAGGGTTAGAGAGTGCTGGAAAGGTAGCATTGGATGTCATTAACACTCAAGTGGAAATTGATCCTAATTTTTGCAGATTGGTAGTTTTATAAAGGAAGAGGTGTTGAGAAAAAGTATTTTTAGTGATAGCAAGATCATTGAAAATACACAGCAGGTCAGACACAATGCTGGAAAGAGGGAGAAAGTTAATGTTTCAGATCAAAGACTTGGATCAGGACAAAGTCAAGTCGTAAATCAAGCATGTTTTATATGATGGAAAAAGGAGATGAGCTGAAGGAACCAAAGGATTGTTGATGATAAAGTGGATTCCAGAAATGATTGAATGACTAAAGGAGAGGGTGGTGCTGTTAGGATAGGATAACAAAGGGATGACAGTAATAAATGAAATGAGAGAGTTGTAACAGCAAAGAAAATGAATGAAAATGGAGAAAAAGGGAAAATAAAACAATAGTGGAACTGTGAGGTACAAACTGGAAAAGCAAAACCTGCAGATGCTCTGCAGTTGAATAAATACTACAACATGTAAAATACAAAATACTGGAACTTTTCAAAGCCTAATTTGTTTTGCAAAATTTCATTCTATTATTTATATTACAATGATCTTGTGATTTTTAGAAACTGCAAGAGCTACCTCTACGCATGGTTTAATCTAAAACAGAGATTTCACAAGACTTAGGTTTGACAGTCTTCTCAGCCTTATGCTAACTAAAATTGATTCTTTGATATCAGGGTTTTCACTTATTGCAGGGACAGATGAATGAGACTTGTACTGACTTTGAGAATGTGTTTGGACCCGTCTCAGTATGGAGTCCTGCCTCAGATTATCTGGAGCGAGGCCCTGCCAGGTCTTGGAAGTCTATTGCACTGCCCTGTGTGAAGTCAATTGATAATACAAGGGGAAAACAAGCATCTTCTGGCAGTGATGCCTTTATGATGTTTCGTTAAAATTTCTTGTTATTTCTAATTAATTATCACATACTCACCTATATCTGGGAAATATTATATGCTTAGTGGTAGTTGTGAAAATGCTAGAAAAAGCGGGGATTGATGTGAAAAGCAAATGCCTTTAATTTTGGGTGAGATATGGCCAGAAGTGAATATCACTTTGTCAAATGCACTCCATTCTAGTTTTTTGGAAAACGCATTATTTCTTTCTCCTAGATATAGTAGTAAAACATATTGCGTTGATGGTATTGACGAGTCTATGAATTCCACTCATACATTCAGAAAGTCAAAAGGACCTAAAATTAGTCACATTGATTATTATTCACAGGGAGGGAAGATTATCTAAAAGAAACAAAATGCATTTTCTGATCAATAGGACCAATGAACTTGCTAACTGATGTTCAAAGTAATCACAAAGGAATGTGATATATTTATATTAGCATACTTATTTGAACATTGCTGATATCAAATTTAACAGAATGTTTTGTACTGTTATTTAGGGACATAATAGAGTTATCTGATATTGTGTGCTTGCTCAAGCACCATAGAGGAGAAAAGAAACTAATTAAAGGAGGGGCAGAGGATAACAATTCATTGCACTGTCTGTAAAATTTTTATTGTCCTTTTGCATGTACTTGAATTGCAAGTGGACAAATGAAACAACAAATTTATTTCCACATGTACCCGGCGAAGTTCATTTGAGATTAGCTAGATACTGGGCAAAGGTACATTGAGTGGAAAGCACAAAGATTTCAAGAAGATGGAATTGATTACATCGATATTCACAGTTTCACAGCAACTTTGTGCTCAAGATGTGATCTGGCCTAGTTATGAGAAAAGAGAAACAGTGATCTAGATGAAAGTTAAAAGGATGGTGTGGGGGGAAGATTTTGCAGGGGAAGGAGATGTGGGCAATTCTGGAAAGATGAAAAACTTTTCAAACCAGTGGAAAATTAATAACGTTAACTGTTTACAAATTAAATACAAGCTAGTAGACATGAACATAATCCCCAATATTAAACCCTTTATGTTACCGTTGAATTTAAAGAGTGTAACGGCACAGAAGTTGGCTTCCCTCAGTCTATTCTATATAGTCAGGAAATCAACTTTGTAACTCTGCTGCTGCTGTCTTGACTCTTTAGAATTCTGTTCACCCATCAGCACTCTAGCTCACCTGCACTGCCTTCTAGTTATACAATGCTGCAATTTAGAAGCTGTTATCCTTGCCACAGCCAAACCTTTACACCTGCCCCCTCTATTTCGTTCCTGCTCTGCAATCAAAGTAACCAGCATACCTCTGACTCTTGACTCTAAGCTTTTGCCTAGTTGTTCCACTTTTGACAGTCATGTCCTCAGCTGCCAAAGCATAAACTCTGGAATTCCACCCCTCAACCTTTTTACCTCTCTATGTTCTTTTAAATCTTGCAGCTTTGGAGTTTTAGCTAACGGGGGAATCAATATGACCTAGTGCGTGATTCACAAAAAGCTAGGATGCATCAAGTACTTACGAATGTTATTGTTTGCTGTAAGAGGGATTAAATATAAGTATGGTAAATTACACCAGTTGTATACGGAAGACTAATCTAGATGTGTGCAGTATTGGTCTCCAGTCTAAGTAAGAATGTAAGTTGAAGCTGGAAACAGTTAAGAGAAGGTTTCCTCGACTGACACGTGGATTGGGTGGGTTGTCTGATGAAGAAAGGTTGGACAGGCTAGGTTCATACCTATTGGTAGAAGAGAGAAAGGTGATTGGATTGAAAAATATAAGATCCAGAGATGTCTAGTAGGAAAGTTCCTCAAACTGGTGAGTGGGACTTCAGGCTTCCTGACAGTGGCAAGGAGAAAATGGCATGACCTGGATGATGGGCTTCTTGAAGATAGATGCTGCTTTCCTGAAGCAGCGCTTCTGGTGGATTCAGTGGTGCAGGAAGCTGTGCTCTTGATGGACTGTGCTGTGTCCATTGGCTTCTGCCACCTCTTGCATTCCTGTTTACCTCACCAGGCCATGATACACTTAGTCAGGAGACTTTCAACAGTGCACCTGTAGAAGTTTGTTGATATATTTGATGACGAGACAAATGTCCTTAAGCTGAGAAATAGAAGTGTTGGCACAACATCTTCATGATTTCATCTCTGTGCTGGTCTGAAGACAGGCCATCCAAGATGTTAGTGCCCAAGAATTTGAAGCTGCTTATTCTCTCCACCCCTGATTCACCAATGAGAACTGGCACATGATCGGCCAACAAATAAGCAAGCAATCTGGTTTTGCTTGATAAATACAAGGTGCTCAGTGAACAGGGCAGATGACCTCATTTGTTCATTTTCTGACACCATCACCACCACACCATCACACCATAGCCTCCTTGCCAATAAACTAATAAATGATGATGTAAGTTTGATCAAAAAGTTAACCAGTTTGTGAAGACAAATTAGTCATCCCTAAGCTGTTCACATGCATGCAAATAGGCTCAGAGCTGGATCAGAGGGAATAGGGGAAATGTGGAAAATGGTCAGAAGGTATGTGAGGACAGTTGGATTGTTGCCTCCTGCTCCTGAATGCTCAAAGTCCTAAAACTGTTTTGTATTTTGGACCAGTTTTCAGTAACTTCTAGCAGACCTTTATGAGATAATGACTAGGCAGCTGAAGATGAGCATTTTTAATTGGATATAGAACAAGTACACACTCCCTGCAGCAAATTAGGCCTGTTTATTTAGCTGGCCTGTAAATATTGTTATATTAGCTTTAGGCTCATAATTATAAAGCATTCTTTAGCTTTTTTGTCCTCTTAGGCAATTCAATCATTTTGTTTTTTTGTCACCATTATTCATTGATATTTCTTAAAAGTTTTTTTCAGCTTTTTAATGCTCTGCTCAGAAATAGCCACTATTTTTACTGACTTATTAGTTATTGCCTGGTGTGTAAAAGCTTAAATTGATGCTTGATTTTTTTTGGAGAATATAAGGGACAACATTTCACAAAATTTCCACAAGCAGTGTGGAGCTATACTAGGCGTCAGTACCTGCCGTAAAGTTGGACTATCCGCAATCATTCATTCAAAATAAATGCTAAATGATTGGCAATGTGCAGAAGCATTCTTCATCACTGGTCAAGAAGAGATTTCTAGAAAAAATAACTAAATCAGAATAACAATTCATATAATATAAATAATTCTCATAACAAAAATTGTAAGATTTTGAAAATCAGAGTTTATGTGAAACAAGTTGCAGATTGTTCATTTCACATTGCTGCCACCGACAGTTTTCACTTCTAAGTACTTATTAAATCCTTGATGTGCTTAATTTACTTGATGAGTTTTGTCCTTCATTTTTATTTGTACAACAATATGATGTCCTGATGACTGAACTGAATCAGCCAATGCTAGTTAAAAATTAAACATCTTGAAAGAAATGCAATTGTTCACCTTATTCCAGAGATCTGCTTTCTGACAGGTAACAGACAAAGGATTTATTGTGAAAATAAATTTTCATACATTATTATTGCACATTGGTAATTTATTATTGTGCATATTATTATTCTTACTTTATTATTAGTTAATTCTGCACACTGCTAAGTATGTTTTCAAATGTTGCTGCTATAACAAAATAATTTCCCACTCAGGATCAATAAATCACTATTATTATTATTATTATTATTATTATTATTCAAATGAGAATCAAGTGTGAAAGTGGAAAAGTGTGTATGGAACTGGGGAAGGGAGCGGAGGTACTTAATGAATACTTTGCTTCAGTATTCATTACATAAAAGGATCTTGGTGATTGTAGGGATGACTTACAGCTGACTGAAAAGCTTGAGCATATTGACATTAAGAAATAGGATGTGTTGGAGCTTTTGGAAAGCATCAAGTTGGATAAGTCACTGGGACCGGACGAGATATACCCCAAGCTACTGTGGGAGGCGAGGAAGGAGATTGCTGAGCCTCTGGCAATGGTCTTTGCATCATCAAAGGTTTCGGAGGATTGGAGGGTTGCAGATGTTGTTCCCTTATAAAGAAAGGGAACAGAGATAGCCCAGGAAATTATAGGCCAGTGAGTCTTACTCCAGTGGTTGATAAGTTGATGGAGAAGATCCTGAGAGGCAGGATTTATGAACATTTGGAGAGGCATAATTTGATTAGGAATAGTTAGCATGGCTTTGTGAAAGGCAGGTCATGCCTTACGAGACTGATTAACTTTTTTGAGGATGTGACTAAACACATTGATGAAGGTAGAGCAGTAGATGTGGTGTATATGATTTCTGTAAGGCATTTGAAAAGGTACCCCATGCAAGGCTTATTGAGAAAGTAAGGAGGCATGGGATCCAAGAGGACCTTGCTTTGTTGATCCAGAACTGGCTTGCCCACAGAAGGCAAAGAGTGGTTGTAGATGAGTCATATTCTGCATGGAGGTTAGTGACCAGTGATGTGCCTCAGGGATCTGTTCTGTGACCGCTTCTCTTTGTGATTTTTATAAATGATCTGGATGAGAAAGTGAAGGGATGGGTTAGTAAATGTGCTAATGACACAAAGGTTGGGGGTGTTGTGGATAGTGTGGAGGGCTGTCAGAGGTTACAGCGGGACATCGATAGGATGCAAAACTGGGCTAAGAAGTGGCAGATGGAGTTCACCCAGATAAGTGTGAGGTGGTTCATTTTGGTAGGTGAAATATGATGGCAGAATGTAGTATTAATGGTAAGATTCTTGGCAGTGTGGAGGATCAATTATATTTGTGATCAAATAGCCAATTAAAATAATCTCTTCTACCTACACAATGACCATATCCTTCTATATTCTTCACATTCATGTCTATCGAAACATCTAACAGTCTGTAATGTTTCTGCCTCCACCACCCCAGACAGAGCAGTGCAAGCACTCACCATTCTCTGAGTAAAAAAAAATTGCCCCTCATATCGCCCTTGAAATTACCCTCTCTCACCCCAAATGCATGCCCTCTGGTATCAGTTATTTAAACCCTTGGAAAATGATATTGTCTGTCTACTCTATCTATGCCTGTCATAATCTATAAACCTCTATCAGATCTCCACCACTCCAGAGGAGAGAACCCAACCTCTCATTATAGCACATGCCTTCTAATCTAGGCAATGTCCTAGTAAACCTCTTCTGCATCCTCTCCAAAAACTTGACATCCTTCTTATAATGGGGAAACAAGAATTGCATGCAATTCTCCAGATGCAGCCTAACTAGAGTTTTATAAAGCTGCACGTAACCTCCTGACTTCTGAACTTAATGCCTTGACAAATAAAGGCAAGCATGCCATATCATAAACACAAGCGATGCTGGAAACTCAGAGCTACACACAAAACGCTGAAGGAGCTCAGCAGGTGATGCAGCATCTATGGAAATGAATAAACAGTTGACTTTTCAGGCTGAGACCTTTCTTTGGGACTGGAACTGAAGGAGGAGGATGCCAGAATAAAAAGGTGGGGGGAGGGGAGGATAGTTAGAAGGTGATAGATGAGGCAAGGTGGGTGGGAAAGGTAAAGGGCTGGAGAAGGAATCTGAGAGGAAAGGGGAGTGAACCATGGGAGAAAGGGAAGAGGGAGGTGATAGGCCGATGAGGAGAAAAGGTAAGAAGCCAGAGTGGGGAATAGAAGAAGACGGAAGGGAAAAAATTACCAGAAGAAGAAAGCAAGGTTGGAGGCTACCCTGATGGAATATGAAGTGTTGTTCCTCCACCCCAACAGTGGCCTCATAATGGCAAAGGAGGAGACCATGACTGACGTGTAGGAGCAGGAAAGGGGATAGGAATTAAAATGGTTGACCACTGGGAAATTCCGCTTTTGGCAGATGAAGTGGAGGTGCTTGACAAAGTAGTCCTTCAATGTATGCCATGTCTCACCAGTGTAGGAGAGGCCACATCAGGAGCACTGTATACACTAGCTCAGTCATTCTCAACATGGGCCATGCCAGATTTCATATGGGCTCAGCTATAAAACAAACTGGAGGCCACAGGAGTTTCTGAATGGGCTATGATAAATTTATTGTTTTAATGAAATATGAGTAAGGTATGTAAATAAAAAAATAAATGGTCCTGCCGAAGGAACAATCCCTGATACTTATCATATTTTGAAAGGAAGTTGGTGAGTACACGCTCTTTATTGCCAAATAGAATTTGCATACACAGTATAATAGCATTTAAAAAAATATTTATGACACGAATCTAAGAACTGCCTAAAAAGCTTGTTTTATTTTTACCTGTATATTCAATACAGATACTTCTTCATGTGAGATTATAGTTATAATTCTATGTCATTTGCTAATTTTCTATAGAGCCTACACACAATTGTATTGTTGTTACTGTTTATATACATTTATGTATAATGTGTATTGATGATGTGGAAAAACAACTCATTACACAACTACAAGTTAAGAAGTTTGCCTTGCAAATCGATGAAAGCACATTATGTGATAATGAAGCCCTTCTGATGACACATGTTACGTTTTTGTATGATGATTAGGCCAGTGAGGAAATGCTTTTTGCCCCAAAGCTTAAGACAGATACCAAAGGTGAAACTATTTTTAAAGAAGTCAAGGAGCTATTTCTTGGTGCTGGGAAATATAATGACTTCTGCATCGATGGTAAGATGATACAATGAACTCAATAGTTATTTTTAAAATTCTGTGCCTAACATTTTTTACATATGTTGTATCATAGACTGTCAGCATTTGGTTGCAAAAAAGAAATGGGGAGGACTGCATGACCTTGCTGCTGTAATAATGGCTGTCAACTTCATCAAATCAAATGCACTTCAAGATCATCTTTTTCGACAACTTTGTGAAGAAAACAAAGAAGACTTTGAACTGCTACACATGCATGCAGAGCTTTGACAGTTATCAAAATGTAATTGTCTTCATTGCTTAGTTGCACTTGGGATAGTATTGCAGCACTTCTAAGTGATAAGCAGCTTGGAGAACAAATTGTTGCTGCTAAGTCTGACATATTTTACCTGTCAGGTGTATTTGAAAAACTGAATTTATTAAACAAACAGTTACAAGGAAGAAACTACAATCTCATATCATGCAAACAGGCTGTTGCCGCTTTCCTTGGAAAACTCAATCTTTTCAGCAGCAATATTGGATTTCACAAGTTTATGCAATTTCCTTCACTGGCCACTCTTAAAGTAAAATTATACAATGATGATCTGGTCATTTGAAACAACTGCACACTGATATGGAATTTCCATTCAGAGACCTGCTGGAGAAGCATATTCTAGTTCGGGTGGTGAATCCATTTTGGGTCAATGTGAATGGTGTTGCCGCCACATTGCAAGAATGGCTTATTGAGCTGCAGAGTATATAACAGCTCAAGCAAAATTCAAACACAGCAAGCAAAATTTCTAGATAATTAGAGATGTTCAAAATAAGTTTCCACAGCTCAGAGAGAGCAAAGTTGTTTTTAATTGGATTTTCCACCTCTTATCTAGTTGAATGTGGTTTTAGTCAAGCTCCACCTGCTATCAAAAGTTCATAACCAACTCGATGCTGTGAAAAGAGGCAATCTTTCTATGAGTTATGGGGAAAAGGTGGGTAGGTGGAGATGTGTCCATGGCCAGATCAGCCATGATCTTATTGAATGGCAGAGCAGGCTCGACGGGCCAGATGGCCTACTCCTGCTCCTATTTCTTATAATCTTATCTTCAATTAACTTATAACCAAGTTGCAACCAAATACTGTATTCAAACACTCACTAGTTTTTGTCAATCACAAGAATCTCATTAAGTTCCAAAGTAACAATATTTAGTGTTTTCTTGTTTGAAGAAAAATATACCTATTATTAATAAATTATCTTATTCAGAGCTTTGAAATAGTTTTCTTTTTCATACAGAATACACTGGGGACATTACATTTAACATATAATAAAACCTATAACCTGTTAAACATAAATATTGACTCTATATTAGAATAATTAGTACAGTTGACCAAAAATACTTTTGCAGCTAACGGAGCATTTGGAAGGTGAGGGCACAAAGGTAAATGAATGTCACAAGTGGGCTATGAGCAGAAAAGTGTTGAGAACCTCTGCAATAGACAACCCTAACAGATTCACAGGGGAAATGTTGCCTCACCTGGAAGGACTGTTTGGGGCTTTGAATGGAGTTAAGGGAGGAGGTAAGTGGACAGGTGTAGCATTTCTGTCGCTTTCTGCAGTAATATATGCCAAGGGAAGATTAGTAGAGCAAGAGAATTGTGGAGGGAGTGATCCCTGCAGAAAGCAGAGAGTGAGATCCTTCTTAATCATGCTACAAACCTGTGTAGCCGCTAGCAAGGAGCTATGAAAGTCCATCCCAACGTCCCTCTGCTCATCAGCACTGTTAAGGATCTTGCTTTTTATAGTGTGCTGTCTCTGCATTTGACCAACCAAAGTGCAACACTTCCATCTGCCATTTCTCCAGCCATGTCTGCAAATGATCTACATCCCACTGTATTGTTTGCTAGTCTTCTACACTATCCACAACACCACCAATCTTTATATCATCAGAAAGCTTAATAACCCATCCATCTACATTTTCATCCATGTCAATTATATATATCACAAACAACAGAGGTCCCAGTAAAGATCTTTGCAGAACACCACTAATGACAGATCTCCAGTGAGAATATCAACTAGTACTCTTCGTCTTCTATGGCAAGCCAGTTCTAAATCTAAATGGATAATTCAACATGGATTCCATGCATCTTAATCTTCTATATGAGCCTTCCATGAGGGACTTTGTCACAAACCTGACTAAACACATGTAGACAATATCCACAGCTCTCCCTTCATCAAACACCATCGTAACCTTCTCAGAAAACTCAGTCAAGTTAGTAAGTCATGACTTGCCTTGCACAAAGCCATGCTGGCTCTCCCTAATTGGGCTATGTTTTTCCAAATGTTCATAAATCTTATCCCTAAGAATTCTCTCCAGTAACTTCCCTACCACTGATGTGATACCCGCTGGTCTATAGTTTCCAGGATCATCCTTTGTTCCCTTCTTGAATAATGGAACAACATTAACCACTCACCAGCCCTTCAGAACTTTGCTTGTGGCTAGAACGGGCATGAAGATATAGGTCAAGACCTCAGCAATCTCTTCTTTTGCCTCCCTCAGTCACCTGGGGTATATGCCAGCAGGCTCCGGACGTTTATCCATCTTAATGCTCTTTAAGAGATCCAACACCACCTCCTCCTTTACCTCAAAATGCTCTAGCATATCAATATGTGCAGCCTTGTTCTCCCTGTCCGCTAAGTCCTTCTTGGTAAATTCTGAAGCAAAGTTCTCATTAAGGACCTCACCCACCTCCTCCGCATCCCAGCGAATGTCTCCCTCCTCTTTAACCTTGAGCGGTCCTACCCTCTCCCTAGTTATCCTCTTGCTCTTGATGTATGTATAGAATGCCTTGGGATTCTCTTTAATCCTACTTGCCAAGGACTTTTCATGGCCTCTCCTGGCTTCCTAATTCCCGACTTAAGTTCTTTCCTGGCTTCTTTATAGTTTCCTAAGTTTGATATATATTTTCATTTTTTTTCTTTCTTGACTAAATTCATCACCTCTCTCAACATCCAAGGACCTCTTCCCCCTTTTTACCTATGTTATTGATGCCAATGTGTGCCATGATGTCTGGGTGCTCACCGCCCTCACCCCTTGAGAGTAATCTGCAGCTGTTCTGGTATATCCTTGACCCTAGCACCTGAGAGGCCACACATCATCCTGGCACCTCTTTTGCAGCTACAGAACCTCCTGTGCGTCCCTTTAACTATTGAGTCTCCTTATCACTATCGCTGTACTTGACTCTACCCTTCCCTGCTGAGCCTCAGAGCTGGCCACAGTAGCACAAGCCTGGCTGCTGCTGTGCCCTGATAGGACATTCCCCCCACCACTGCAGTGTGCTGTTGGTAATGTGTTTTGCACCCTGGCCTTGGAGAAATGCTATTTTGTTTGGCTATGTTCATGTATAAATGATAATTAAACTTAAAAACTTGAACTTGGGCCATAAGGGCTTACATCCATACCATCTGAAGCCTACACTCTGGGTGTGACCATCTCAGTAAAAGTCTCATCTATGAGGTTTTCAGCCTCCCGGATGTCCTGAGGACATACAGCTCCAGCTTCAGTTCTTTGTCCTGGTCAGTCAGGAGCTGAAGTTGTGTGCACCTCCTGCAGGTGTAGTCGTTAGGGAGATTGCTAGGCACCCTGCAATCCCACATCTGACAGGAGGAGTGTTCCACTACCTTAACTACCATCTTACCTATACTTGTTACACCTTTGGCTCTAATTTCTTAACCTTAGGTTCTAAAAATAACCAAATGATTTCAGACATCTCAGAACCCTTAGCCCCCACCTGCTGAGACAAAGCCTTCTACTCTAACCCTGATCCACTCACACAATGGCCAGTCTGTTTACATCTCATTCTTTTTATTGGCCCTTGCTAAGTTACTAATAACTCACGTTGGCGCATGGCCAAGTGGTTAAGGCATCGGCCTAGTGATTTGAAGGTCGCTAGTTCGAGTCTCAGCTGAGGCAGCGTGTTGTGTCCTTGAGCAAGGCACTTAACCACACATTGCTCTGCGACAACATCGGTGCCAAGCTGTATCGGCCCTCGTGCTCTTCCCTTGGACAACATCGGTGGCATGGAGAGGGGAGACTTGCAGCATGGGCAACTGCCGGTCTTCCATACAACTTTGCCCAGGCCTGCACCCTGGAAACCTTCCAAGGCGCAAATCCATGGTCTCATGAGACTAACAGATGCTGAATAACCCAAGCAATCTCCTGTTCAGTAGACAAGTCTCAACAGGCCCCAGCCACTTTTTAAACCTGGGATGTAAAGCCTACAAGGAACTGTCTCCAACTCAGTCCAGAACCTTCCGCTTTGCAGACAAATCTTGACAATCACTGTTAACTGAGAGTAACTCTACAAGTTAATTTCACAATTCTTACATGGCACATGGAATTTTATTCTTATCTTTGTTCTGTGTTCGTGGAACTCCACTCATGGCCTCACTGTTGTGCAGTATATGAGTATGCTTGACGGTGAGAAATGAGGGGGAGTTTCAGTTGTTTTGCCTGCTGAAGCATGTTTTCATGAAGCCGAAAGTTTGCTAGATGATTTAACTGTTGGATTTGTCATTATCTTTTTGTTGGACTTTAGGCTTGGGTTTCCTTTTTCATATTTTATTGCAAATGCCAAGGGCTGCCTCTTTATTGAAATAGTCCAAATGGTCCAAATGGTTCCATTTATTATCAGAGAATGTATACAGTATACAACCTGAAATTCTTATTCCTCAGAGACATCCACGGAAATCAGAAAAACCCCAAAAGAATGAACAACAGAAAAACATTAGAACCCCAAAGTCCCCCTCCCCTCTCCCTGCAGAAGCAGCAGCAAAGCATTCAACCTCCTCCCTCCCCCACCTATTTCAGCAGAAAGCATCAGCACCCACCACCCACCAAACAACAGCGAAGCACCCAAACAGAGACCATGCTCTGCGGTCAACAAAAATTATTTTTTACCCAACAGTTCAACATGCCACAGGCTCCCTCTCTCACTAACAGGGACAGAGAGACGTCACTCACTTTCACAACAGAAGGGGAGACAGTTACAATATTACAGTCTGCTGCATCACTTTCTGTTCTGAGATTCTCTGACTTGAGAATCGGCAGCAAACTTTCTCCACCATCGGGAGAGAGAGAAGAAGAGCAATTCGCTGGACTACAGAGACCTTGGTCCACACGTCTGCTGTGGTGAAGTCTTGATGTTCCTTCTCCCATAACTGGTCTGGAAACGGTCAGCCATGGGGCCACACAGGGCAGCGCCCTGGCATCTCCTATGCTGTGCCTGGAGAATGTCCGAAAATGGCCGGTCATCCAGTGAGCTCTAAGAATGACAAAAACTCTAGTTTGAGTGCTGTTGCAGATCAGGGACCTCCGATAGAACCCCAGCCACCTTGAAAAGAAAAAAAAAGAGATAGTTAAGAGAGGAATTTAAGCTGTTCCCACAGATGAGCTCGATGAGGCAGCCATTTGGCACCATCTTAGCTCCGTAGATGAAACAAATGGGGAAGGTTGAATTGCTGCAAGGTTACCATCTGGGGAACACTGTGAGAACTTGAAACACTTTAGCATAAATCTGATTGCAGAAATCCAGCTACACTGATGGAATTAAGTTCTGACAACTGATCTGGTGTTTCTTATATTGCAACACGTATGTGATATAATGTATGAGAATAATGGACTTTCCCAATACATTACAGGCACATTTCTCCCCACCGTCTACAGGGGGTACGACCTCAAGAAGTCATTATCTTTAGCACCATCTGGGCCATGCTGTCTTTTTGATACTGTAGGGTAATGTAACTTGTGGAAACGTTTAGAGTTTACAGGCACCGACGTTGGGTTGGGGTTCACTATAAGAGGCTGGTCTGACGTGATGAGATAATAATGTAATGACATTACATTAATGTGTAATGTAATGTCTAATTATGTAATGTGCATTGTGTTCATTTTTTTGGTATTCAATATGTCAGTTGCTATGCTTTTTCTTAAACATAAAACGCCTCTGCCTCGACCAATTCCTCTGGCAGCTTGATCCATATACTCATCATCCTCTGTGTGAAAATGTTGCCCCTCAGGTCCCTTTTAAATCTTTCTCCACTCATCCTAAATATATTACCCCACTCACCCTATTTTGGACTCCCCTACCTAGCAGAAAAGACTGTTACCATCCACCTTATCTATGCTTTTGATATTTTAAACATTCTTATAAGGTTGCGTCTCATTCTCCTATGTTCCAAGGAATAAAAACTTAACCTGGTCAACCTCTTTCTGTAACTCTGATCTGCTCATCCCTCACACCTATCGCTCCTTTACCCCGGCACTTACTGCTGCCCTTTAGTTCTGGCAACATCCTCAATTTTTTCCTGGATCCTTTCCGGTTTAGCGATACCTTTCCTGTAACAGGGTGACCATAAACTGTATACACTGCTCCAAGTGTGGCCCAGCAAAGGCTTAGACAATAGTAACATGATGTCCCAACCACATGCTAAATAACTTTTTCATCATCCTGTCCACCTGAGACACCACTTTCAATCAACTATGCACCTCTATGCCTTGTCCCTCTGTTCCATTACACCTCTTAGATGCCGTACATTCCCTAGTGTAATGCTATGCTGGTTCAACTTTCACTGACATGCCTAATGATAGATCGAAGATGGTTGTTTAAATCAAAGTTCAAAGAAAATTTATTATCAAAGTACATAGATGTTACCATATACAACTCTGAGATTCATTTTCTTGCAGGCAACGTCAAAGGACATACTTTGTATCGAAAGGACAGGCAGGAAGGTATAGGCAGTGGTGTGGCTCTGTTGGTAAGAGATGAATTACATCTTCAGAAAGAGGTGACATACGGTCAGAGAATGTTGAATCTTTGAGTGTGGAGTTAAGAAATTGCAAGGGTGAAAAAAAAAGTTGTGGAAATCATATATAGGCCTCCAACTGGTAGCCAAGATGTGGAGCTGAGATTGTAAAGGGAGCTGGAAAAGGCATGTAAGAAGGGTGATGTCGCAATTGTAATAGGGACTTCAATATGCAGGGGGATAGGGAAAATCAGGAAGGTATCAGATCGCAAGAGAAGGAATTTGTTGAATGTGTATGAGCTGGCTTTTTAGAGCAGCTTGAGGCTACTTGGGGAATGGCTATCTTTGATTGGGTGTTGTTTAATAACCCACATCTTATAAAAGAGCTTAATGTAAACGAACCCTTATAAGGCAGTGATTATAATATGATTGAATTCGTACTGCAATTTGAGAAGGAGAAGAATAAGTCATATGTATCAGTATCACAATGGAATAAAGGGAATTACAGAGGTATGAGAGAGGAGTAGATTGGAGGAGGATACTGGCGGGGATGACGACAGAGCAGAGATGGCTGAAGTTTCTGGGAATAATTCACAAGGCACAGGATAGATATGTCCCACAGAACAAGTTCTCAAATGGCAGGGGTAGGCAACCATGGCAGATGGAATTTAATGCAGACACATGTGAGGTTCTGCACTTTGGTAGGACCAACCATTGTTGGTCTTCCACAATGAAGAGTAGGGCACTGAGGAGTGCAGTAGAACGAAGGGATCTGGAAATACAAGTCTATAATTCATTGAAAGTGGTGTCACAGGTAGATAGGGTTGAAAAGAAAACTTTTGGCTCATTGGCCTTCATAAATCAAAGTATTGAGTACAGGAAATGGGATATTATGTTAATGTTATATAAGACTTTGGTGAGGCCTAATTTGGAGAATTATATGCGGTTTTAGTTACCTACGTACAGGAAAGGTGTAAACAAGGTTGAAAGAATGCAGAGAAAATTTACAAGAATGTTTCTGGTTCTGGAGAACCTGAGTTATAAGGGAAAATTGAATAGGTTAGGACTTTAGACCTTAGAACGTATAAGATGAAGGAGATTTGTTTGAGGTATATAGAATTTTGAGGGGTATAGACAGGATAAGTGCAAGTAGGCTTTCTCCACTGAGATTGGGTAGGATTAGAAACATAGAAACATAGAAAATAGGTGCAGGAGTAGGCCATTCGGCCCTTCGAGCCTGCACCGCCATTCAGTATGATCATGGCTGATCATCCAACTCAGAACCCTGTACCTGCCTTCTCTCCATACACCCTGATCCCTTTAGCCACAAGGGCCATATCTATATCCCTCTTAAATATAGCCAATGAACTGGCCTCAACTGTTTCCTGTAGCAGAGAATTCCACAGATTCACCACTCTCTGTGTGAAGAAGTTTCTCCTAATCTCGGTCCTAAAAGGCTTCCCCTTTATCCTCAAACTGTGACCCCTCGTTGTGGACTTCCCCAACATCGGGAACAATCTTCCTGCATCTAGCCTGTCCAATCCCTTTAGGATTTTATACATTTCAATAAGATCCCCCCTCAATCCTCTAAATTCCAGTGAGTATAAGCCTAGTCGATCCAGTCTTTCATCATATGAAAGTCCTGTCATCCCAGGAATCAATCTGGTGAACCTTCTTTGTACTCCCTATATGGCAAGGATGTCTTTCCTCAGATTAGGTGACCAAAACTACACACAATACTCCAGGTGTGGTCTCACCAAGGCCTTGTACAACTGCAGTAGTACCTCCCTGCTCCTGTACTCGAATCCTCTGGCTATGAATGCCAGCATACCATTCGCCTTTCTCACCGCCTGCTGTACCTGCATGCCCACTTTCAATGACTGGTGTATAATGACACCCAGGTCTCGTTGCACCTCCCCTTTTCCTAATCGGCCACCATTCAGATAATAAGTTGTTTTCCTGTTTTTGCCACCAAAGTGGATAACCTCACATTTATCCACATTAAATTGCATCTGCCATGAATTTGCCCACTCACCTATCCTATCCAAGTCACCCTGCATTCTCTTAGCATCCTCCTCACAACTAACACTGCCTCCCAGCTTCATGTCATCCGCAAACTTGAAGATGCTGCATTTAATTCCCTCATCCAAGTCATTAATATATATTGTAAACAACTGGGGTCCCAGCACTGAGCCTTGCGGTACCCCACTAGTCACTGCCTGCCATTCTGAAAAGGTCCCGTTTATTCCCACTCTTTCCTTCCTGTCTGCCAACCAATTCTCTATCCACATCAATACCATACCCCCAATACCGTGTGCTTTGAGTTTCCACACTAATCTTCTGTGTGGGACCTTGTCAAAAGCCTCTTGAAAATCCAAATATACCACATCCACTGGTTCTCCCCTATCCACTCTACTAGTTACATCCTCAAAAAATTCTATGAGATTCGTCAGACATGATTTTCCTTTCACAAATCCATGCTGACTTTGTCTGATGATTTCACCGCTTTCCAAATGTGCTGTTATTACATCTTTGGTAACTGACTCTAGCATTTTCCCCACCAGCGATGTTAGGTTAACCAGTCTATAATTCCCCGGTTTCTCTCTCCCTCCTTTTTTAAAAAGCGGGGTTACATTAGCCACCCTCCAATCCTCAGGAACTAGTCCAGAATCTAAAGAGTTTTGAAAAATTATCACTAATGCATCCACTATTTCTTGGGCTACTTCCTTAAGCGCTCTGGGATGCAGACCATCTAGCCCTGGGGATTTATCTGCCTTTAATCCCTTCAATTTACCTAATACCACTTCCCTACTAACATGTATTTCCCCCAGTTCCTCCATCTCACTAGACCCTCGGTCCCCTACTATTTCCGGAAGCTTATTTATGTCCTCCTTAGTGAAGACAGAACCAAAATAGTTATTCAATTGGTCTGCCATGTCCTTGTTCCCCATAATCAATTCACCTGTTTCTGTCTGTAAGAGACCTACATTTGTCTTAACCAATCTTTTTCTTTTCACATATCTGTAAAAGATTTTACAGTCAGTTTTTATGTTCCCTGCCAATTTTCTCTCATAATCTTTTTTTCCTTTCCTTATTAAGCCCTTTGTCCTCCTCTGCTGAACTCTGAATTTCTCCCAGTCCTCAGGTGAACCGCTTTTTCTGGCTAATTTGTATGTTTCTTCTTTCGAATTACAACCAGAGGCCATCAGTTAAGGGTGAAAGATGAAAAGTTTAAGGGGAACATAAGCTGAAACTGCTTCACTCGGAGGCTATGAGAAAGTGGAATGAGCTGCCAGCACAAGTGGTACATGCGAGCTCGATTTCAACATTTAACTGAGGTTTGGATAGGTACATTGATAGAGTAGTATGGAGGTCTATGGTCCCGGTGCAGATTGATGGCAGTAGGCAGTTTAAATGGTTTAAGCATGGACTAGATGGGCCAAAGGGTGTGTTTCTGTGCTGTACTTTTCTGTGACTCTGTCTCTTTCTCTACTGACAATTTTTCTACTGACAGTTCTCTGCATGCTCAATAATCTGGAATAGTCATTCTTAGCTACTGGCCAACCTTTCTGTATTGTATCTTTGAGTATGTTTATTGTTTTACCTGAACCTTTCCAAATCTGGTGTACTTTATCGGGCGATAGTAGAGCGGAGGTGACAATCATGTCAATATCTGCATTAACCCCTTGGTCACTCTTTTCTTTCTTGTTGACTGCTCAGGAAAGTGCATCAGCAGCTAACATATATTTGTCCAGTGTGTAGGTCAAAATCACATCATGTTTCTGCACCCTTATCATCATGGAACAGTCATTCAGTGGTTTGGACACAATTGAGAACAGTTTATGGTCTGTCTCCACTTCAAAGGCTTGTCCATTGATACGCTGATGAAACCTTTCACATGCATACATGCTGGCGAGAAGCTCTTTCTCTATCTGTGCATAGTTGGCTTCAGCACTTGTTAAAGCCCTTGATGCATAGGTCACAGGTTGCCATGTGTCATCATACTGCTGCAGTAGTACTGCTCCAAGGCCGTACTGGGATGCATCAGCTGGGATCTTAGTATACCTTTCCAGATCATAAACCTTCAGCACAGGCTCTTCAGTGAGGACTCATTTCAGCCTCTGGAAACACTCTTCTTGCTTGTGAGACCATTTCGCTGCTGAAGGAGTGACCAAAGTGGTGCTGACACAGTTGACAGTTGAAGGATGAACTTAGCCAGGTAAGTCACTATCCCCAAGAAACATATCACCTCCTCTTTGTTCTGGGGCCTCTCCATGTTTTCAATGGCTGATGTCTTTCTGGGCATCTCCTATGAAAGTCAGTGTATTAATACCAATCTCACATTTCTCTTTATTTAATTTCAAATTAACATTCCGTGCCTCATCAAGCACTTGTCTTAGTCATGTACCATGCTCATTCTTGGTGGGCTCTCAGTTGATGATGTCATCCATCATGGTCTTGACATCAGGTATGCCTTCACAGATCATGCGGATGGTTTTCTGGTAGACTTCTGGTGCGAACAAAATCACACATAGTAGCTGAGAAAAGCAATATCTTCCCTGTGGTGTGTTAAAAGTACACAGTCTCGAACTTGCCTCATCAGGCTTCATCTGCTAAAACCCAGGCAACATGTCGAGTTTGCTAAACCCCTTGGCACCTGCAAACTAGGACATGATTTCCTCCCATGTTGGCAATTTAAAATGCTCTCTCTTGATGGCTTTATTGAGATCTCTTGGGTGTAGACATATCCGCAATGCTCCATTTTTCTTTTGCACAATGACCAGTGAGCTCACCCAGTCTGTTGGCTCTTCAGATTTCTGTATGACATTCATCCGTTCCATACATGCTATATCTTATTTAAGTTTGTCTCCAAGTTAAAATGGAACTTTCCTGCATGCATGGACAACAGGAGTCATTGTCTCACCTAGATGAAATTTGTGTGCAGCAGGTAAGCATCCACGCCCCTCGAAGACATTACATACTCTTTCATGAATGTTGTGTGGTCATCTTCGGCCTATGAAGCCACTATGAAAGCTCTTTCACCAGGTTGAGCTTTTCACATACATTCAGACCTAATATGGCTGTATTCCCTTTTCTAAAACCAGTAGCTGTGCCTTTAGGTGCTGCCCCTTGTGCTTGAAGGTCTCAATACAACCCCCTTTTACTGGAATGTTCTCTCCAAAGCAGCCTTCATTTTTAACTTCACTGGATAAATCTTGCCCTTTACTGTGAAAGTCTTGCAATCATCAATAGATAATAGGTTCACCTGGGTGCCAGGTCAAGCTTGAATGGAATTACTCATTCACAGTCACTGGAACGATCCATTCTGTTTTACCAGCACTAGTAGTCTGTAGAGAATCCACAAACACTTCCCTCATTTCCTTATCAACCGTGTGCACCTTTCTCTTGATAGCCCCAGCTTTGCAGTACTTTGCCAAAAGATTCTTCTTCCCACAATTATTGGAGGACTTTCCATAAGCAGGACACATCTCTGGAATGTGACTACTCCACATTTGCTGTTTGAGCTGTCCTCTTCGCTTTGCTGTTGCTTTGGGTAAAGCCTTGTGCACTGCTCCTCTGCTTTCACAGCATGCACTGTTGTGTCTGCCCTGTGCAGCTCCTCAGTTTGTGCTCGTGTGATCTCTGCTGCCCTGCACATATTCACAGCCCTTTCCAGCGTCAGATCGCTTTCTCTCAGTCCATTATCTGGAATTCCACAAACTGTTCTGTCTCTAGCAAGTTCATTGGCTATATTTAAGAGGGAGTTAGATATGGCCCTTGTGGCTAAAGGGATCAAGGGGGTATGGAGGGAAGGCTGGTACAGGGTTCTGAGTTGGATGATCAGCCATGATCATACTGAATGGCGGTGCAGACTCGAAGGGCCGAATGGCCTACTCCTGCACCTATTTTCTATGTTTCTATGTTTCTATGTAAGTGAGTTTCTCAGATCACCAATGTCAAAGGACTTACTCAGCGTATGAAGTTCAGCTAAGTATTGGTCAAAGCTAAAACCTTGTTTCTGGTCACAGGGGAAAAAAAAAACATATTTCTCAAGTGATGTTTATACTTGTAACAAAATAATCCTCAAATTCTGTCATCAGAGTGTCCAACGTCAAAGCTGTCTCATCAATATTAAAGCTGTTATAGATGTCCAAAGTATCTTCACCAATTACATGTAGAAGAATAGATGTTTTCAATTTTCATCTATCCCTCCAGACATTTATCTTGCAGCTAAATATATACAGAATCATTGTTTGAAGCATTTCCAGTTATCAGTTAGATTTCCAGTAAACTGCAAAAGTGCAGGATGACAGTTTATCTATGATGGGAACTCTCGGCCTCTCACCTGAATCTTTCTTGGCGAATTGGTGATTGCTGAACTTTGGGAACAACATGCTCTCTCCCCTCACTGGCCAGCTTCTCTCCATCACTTGCTGCTAGCACCTTTCATATGCAGTCTCTTTCCCAGATGCTCCCCGTATTCATTTACTCTCTATGTTTAGACCTCATGCCATCTTCTGACACCGTGTTTGTTCTTCATAAGTTCAAACTTGACATGGGTTTACATTGGAACATTTTATCACTGAACTGCTGCTCAGCACGGTGCATGTAGAACCTGGTCATCATTGTAGCTTCCAGTTCCAGGTGAACCCCTTGCACACACAGATTAACACAATCTATACCCCTCATAACTTTGTTCACCTCTATCAAATCTCCCCTCAATCTCTATACTGTATTCCAAGGATTAAAGTCCTAACCTATTCAATATTTCCTTATAATTCAGGTTCTCCAGTCATGGCAATATCAATTGAATTTTTTGCTGTACTCTTGAACATTATTTACATATTTCTTGTAGGTAGGTGACAAAAATTTGTATCCTAAAAATTAGGCCTCACCAGCATCTTATACAATTTCAAGATAACATCCTGTAATATTAAATAGGATACCAAAAGTTTCTTCAGATACATGAAGTGTAGAAGAGAGATGAGAGTGGCTTAACGAACTGGTAGAAAACGATACTGGAGAGGTAGTAAAGGGGACAACAAAATGGCAGATGAACTGAATAAATTTTTTGCATCATTCTTCACTGTGGAAGACACTAGCTGTACGGTCGAAGTTCCTGTTGTTAGGGACCATGAAGTGTGTGAAGTTACCATAACTAGAGAGAAAGTGCCTGGGAAACTGAAAAGTCTGAAGGTAGATAAGTCACCTGGACCAGGAGGACTACATCTAGAGTTCTGAAAGAAATGGCTGAATGGATTGTGGTTGCATTAGTAATAATCTTTCAAGAATCACTAGATTCTGGAATGGTTCCGGAAGACTGAAAAATTGCAAATGTCACTTCACTCTTCAAGAAGGGAAAGAGGCAGAAGAAAGGAAATTATAGGTGAGTTAGTGTGACCTTAATGGTTGGAAAGATGTTGGAGTTGATTATTAAGGATGAGGTCTCAGGGTAGCTGGAGGTATGTGATAAAATAGGCCGTAGTCAACATGGTTTCCACAAGGGAAAATTTGCCAGACAAATCTATTGGAATTCTTTGAAGAAGTAACAGGCAGGATAGACAAAGGGGAATCAGTTGATGTTGTTGTACTTGGAGTTTCAGAAGGCCTTTTTCAAGGTGCTACATATGAGGCTGTTTAACAAGCTACGAACCCATGGTATGCCAGGAAAGATTCTAGCATGGATTAAGCAATGGCTAACTGGCAGGAGACAAAGAGTGGGAACAAAGGGAGACTTTTCTGGCTGGCTGCTAGTGACCAGTGGTGTTCCACAGGGATCTGTGTTGGGACTGATACCTCTTACGTTATATGTCAATGATTTGGATGATGGAATTGATGGCTTCGTTGCAAAGTTTTTGGACAGTATAAGATCTGGAGGTAATTTTGAGGAAGTAGAGAGGCTACAGAAGGATATACAGATTAGGAAAGTGGGCTACAAAATGGCAGATGGAATACAGAGTCCAGAACTGTATGGTCATGCACTTAGGTAGAAGAAATGAAAGGGTTGACTGTCTTCTGAATGGAGAGAAAATACCAAAACTGAGGCACAAAGGGACTTGGGAGCCCTTATCAGGATTCACTAGAGGTTAATTTACAGATTGAGTCTGTGGCGAGGAATGCAAATGCAATGTTAGCAGTCATTTCAAGAGAACTAGAATATAAAAGCAAGGAAGTGATGTTGAGACCTTATAAAGCATTGGTGAGGCCTCACTTGGACCCAAACCCAGGTTTGGGTCCCTTATCTTTGAAAGAATGTGCTGAAACTCGAGAGGGTTCAAAGGAGGTTCACAAAAAAGATTCCAGGATTAAACAGCTTGTGATAAGAAAAGTGTTTGATTACTCCGGGCCTGTATTCACTAGACCTAATTGAAAACAATTGAACCTATCGAATGGTGAAAGGCCTTAATGGAATGGATGTGGAGAGGATATTTCCTATAGTGAGAGAGTTTAAGACTAGAGGACACAGCCTCAGAATAGAGAGGTGTCCTTTTAGAATGGAGATGAGGAGGAATTTCTTTAGCCAGAGAGTGGTGAATCTGTGGAATTCTTTGCCACAGACAGCTGTGGAGGCCAAGTCTTTCTGTATACTTAAGGCAGCGGTTGATGGATTCTTGATTGGACAGGTCATGAAGGAATACGGGGAGAAGGCAGAAGATTGGGACTGAGAGGAAAATTGGATCAGCTATATGAAATAGCGGAGCAGAATTGATGGGCCAAATGTCCCAATTCTGCCCCTATCCCCTTATGGTCTTATGGTAATCAATAAACACGCAAAAATCTGCAGATGCTGGAAATCCGAAGCAAAACACACAAAATGCTGGAGGAACTCAGGAAATGAATAAAGAGTTGATGTTTTGAGCCAAGACCCTTTGTAAGGCCTGAAATGGAAGCAGGAAGATGCCAGAATAAAAAGGTAGGGGGAAAGGAAGGAGGCTTCCTGGAAGGTGATAGGTGAAGCCAAGTAGGTGGGAAAGATAAAAGGCAGGAGAAAAAGGAATCTGATAGGAGAGGACACTGGATCACAGGAGAATGGGAAGGAGGAGAGAACCCATGTGGAAGTGATAGGCAGGTGAAAAGAGCTAAAAGGCCAGAGTGGGGAATAGAAGAATAGGGAAGAAGGAGAGTATGAAAAATACCGAAAGGAGAAACCAATATTCATGCTATCAGTTGGAGGCTACCCAGACAGAATATAAAGTGTTGGTCCTCCATACTGAGGGTGGCCTCATCTTAGACTAACATGTCTGAATGGGAATGAGAATCTGGATTAAAATTTTTGGCCACCACGAAGTTCCATTTTAGGTGGATGAAGTGGAAGTGCTTGAAAAAGTGGTCCCCCAATTTATGACAGGTCTCGCCAGTGTAGAGGAGACTGCATCAAGAGCACCAGACATAATAGATGACCCCAGCAGATTAGCAGGTGAAGGGTTGCCTCACCTAGAAGGAATGTTTGGGACCCTGAATGGAGGTGAGGGAGGAGGTGAATGGGCAGGTGTCGCACTGAGGCCACTTGCAGGGTTAAGTGCCAGGAAGGAGATTCGAGGGGAGGGATAAATGAACAAGGGAATCTCTGAGCGATCAATCCCTGCTGAAAGCGCAGAGGTGGGGAGATGTAAGGAAATGATTAGTGAGAGGATCCCTTTGGAATACTGGAAGTTGTGAATGATGATGTGTTGGATGCAGAGGCTTGTAGGGTGGTAGGTAAGGACAAGAGGTCTCGATCACTGTTAAGGTGGCGGGAGATGGGGATGTTCAGGAAATGGAGGAGATACTGGTGAGGGAAGCATCAATCGTGGAGCAAGGAAAACTTCACTACTGATCTGTGAAGAAGGAGGACACCTCTGCTGTCCTGGAAAGGAAAACCGCATCCTGGCAGTAGATGCAACAGAGCCGAAGGAACAGAGAAAATGGAATAGCATTTTTACAGGAGACAGGGTGGGTCGAGGTAGAGTTAATATAACCTTGGGAATCAGTAGGTTTATAAAAGATGTCGGTTGATAGTTTGTTTCTAGAGATAGAGACAGAGAGATCAAAAAAAGGGAGGGTGGTGTCAGGCATAGACCGACTGAATTTAAGGGCAGGGTGGAAGTTGGAGGCAAAGTTGATGAAATTGACAAACTCAGCGCAGGTGCATAAAGCAGCACCAATGCAGTCGTCAATGTAGCAGAGGAAAATTTGGGGAGTATTACTGGTGAGGGCTTGGAACATAGACTGTTCTATGGAGCCAACAAAGAGGCAGGCAAATCTGGGACCCATGCAGGTCCCCATTGCTACCTCTCAAATCTGGAGAAAGTGGGAGGAACAGAAGGAAAAATTGTTGAGGGTGAGGACCAGTTCTGCTACATGGAGGAGGGTGGTGGTGGAGGGGAATTGGTTAGTTTTTTAACAAGAAAAGCAGAGAGCTTTGAGGCCTTCCTGATGAGGGACAGGCGTGTATAGGGACTGAACATCCGTGGGAAAAATCAGGTGGGTAGGGCCAAGGAATTGAAAGTTACTGAGGAGATCAAGAGCACGAGCCGTGCTCCGGATGTAAGTGGGAAAGGACTGAACCAGGGGATAGATTGGAATCGAGGCATGAGGCCACAAGATTAGAGGGGCAGGAGCAGGCAGTGACAGTAGGCCTACCCGGACCATAAGGTTTGTGGATTTTGGGTAGGAAGTAGAAATGAGCAGTGTAGGGTAAGGCTACTGTGAGCTTAGGGGCAGTAGATAGGAGTTCTTCAGAGTAGATAAGGTCAGTGATACTGTCAGAGACAGTTTTCTGATTGTCCTAAGTGGGGTCCTCTACAAGGGGTAGGAATGAGAAGTGTTGCCGCCTTGACTCAGCAAAGGTAGAGGTCAGTCTGCCACACAGCAAAAGCACCTCCTTTGACTATGAGTTTGTTGGTAGGGTTGGGATTGGTGTGGAGAGAGTAGAGGACAGTGTGTTCAGAGGGGGTAAGGTTCAAGGAAGCGAGAGGAATGCTGGAGTCGAGATGGTTGACGTCTCGTTGGCAATTGGAGATGAAAAGATCCAGAGCAGGCAGAGAACAAGAGTGGAGTGTCCAAGAAGAGGAGGAGGGTTTTAGATGGGAGAAGAGGTTGTGAGTGAGGTTTGCAGAATTCTTGCCGAAGTGGGCTTGGAGATAGAGGCAATGGAAGTAAAGCTCGATGTCGTGGCAGGCATGGAACTCACTGAATTGCAGCTGAAGGGAGACAGATGTAAGTCCCTCACTGAGGGAAGAACATTCTATCTCAGAACTCAATATGCATACTCAAATCTTTGACTTATGAAGGCCAATGGATTCCCAGATCCGCAGACTCTCACAGCGACCTGGACTACACCTCTTCCCACCCTGTTACTTGTAAAAATGCCATCCCCTTCTCTCAATTCCTCTGTCTCGATGCATCTGCTCTCAGGATGAGGCTTTTCATTCCAGAAATAAGGAGATGTCCTCCTTTTTCAAAAGAAGGGGCTTCCCTTCCTCCACCATCAATACTACCCTTAATTGCACCTCTTCCATTTCATGCACATCTGCTCTCACCCCTTCATCCCACCACCCTACCAGGGATAGGGTTCCTCTTGTCCTCACCTACCACCCCACCAGCCTCCATGTCCAGTACATAATTCTCTGGAACTTTTGCCATCTCCAACGGGATCTCACCACCAAGCGTACCTATCCTTCTGCCCCACCTTCTGCTTTCCACCCAGGCAACTCCCTGGTCCATTCGTCCCTCCCCACTGATCTCCCTCCTGGCACTTATCCTTGCAAGAGGAACAAGTGCTACACCTGCCCCTACACCTCCTCCCTCACTGCCATTCAGGGCCCTAAACAGTCCTTCCAGGTGAGGCAACACTGCACCTGTGAGTCTGTTGGGGTCATCTACTGTATCCGGTGCTCCTGGTGTGGCCTCCTGTATATCAGTGAGGCCTGACGTAGATTGGGAGACCGCTTCACTGAGCACCTACCAGAAGTGGGATCTCCCAGTGGCCACCCATTTTAATTCCACTTCCCATTCCAATACCGATATGTCCATCCATGGCCTCCTCTACTGTCATGATGAGGCCACACTCAGGTTGGAGGAACAACACCTTATATTCCATCTGGGTAGCCTCCAACCTGATGGCATGAACATCGATTTCTCGAACTTCTGGTAATGCCCCTGCCTCCTTCACCATTTCCTATCCCCTTTTCCTTCTCTCACCTTATCTCCTTGCCTGCCCATCACCTCCCTCTGGTGCTCCTCCCCCTTTTCTTTCTTCCTTGGCCTTCTGTCCTCTGCTATCAGACTCCCCCTTCTCCAGCCCCGAATCCCTTTCACCAATCAACTTCCCAGCTCTTTACTTTATCCCTCCCCCCCAGTTTCACCCTTCACTTTGTGCTTCTCTCTCCTCTGTCCCCCCACCTTTTAAATCTACTCCTCATCTCTTTTTTTTTACTAGTCCTGCTGAAGGGGCTCGACCCGAAACGTTGACTGTACTCTTTTCCATAGATGCTGCCTGGCCTGCTCAGTTCCTCCAGCATTTTGTGTGTGTTGCTTTGGATTTCCAGCATCTGCAGATTTTCTCTTGTTTACCCTCTGGCATTAGCTGTGGAATGCTGGAGGAGCTCACCTGTTGAGCATGATCTGCAATGTTTTTAAGCAGTTAAAAAACACTTAAGTCCTCTGCACTGGTACATAACCAAGAACTGAGAGATTGCAGCCAGAACCACTTTTGTTTTCACCTTCCTTCATTCCTTCCTTCAGTGGCCGGAATGCAAACTTTTAAAGTAGGTTGATGATTTTAGATCTGTGCTTTGGAGCCACTAAAGTACTTGCTTTAAATGCAATATTTCTTTCCATATATTAAAGATATATTTCATTAATAATGCCCAAAAATGCAGTTTTCTATGCTTCTTACTTTGGATGGCTGAATTGTGTTATGTAGTTGTTGCTCTGTAGTTTATTTACAGAGTGCACGTACATGAAAATACCAAATCCTCCATAAAGTCTTTGAGGCATCACATTGAGCCAAGAATGTATACAGAGTTGGTAAATATGCAAGCTATAGCTGCAATTTTTTTTGCTTAAGGGGTAATACAAAGAATTAATTGAATCATTGAACTATTTTTTGGTAAGTAGCAGCAATTCACTAGTCAAGTTCTTATAGGTAGCATGTTCTGTCAAATTGATGAAGATCCACAAACCTGCCTGTCTAGATAGATACATTTTCTCTGTTTGTTCCTGCCCCACCAAACTTATATCTGCATATTTTAACTCAGTTTTAATTCCTCTGGTTCAGTCCCCTCCTACCCACATCCATAACACTTTATACGCTCTTGAACTTTTCAATGACTTCAAGTTCCCTGGCCCCAGTCGTCTTATTTTCACAATGAATGTCCAGTCCCTATACACCTCCATCCCCCATAAGGAAGGCCTCAAAGCTCTCCATTTCTTTCTGGACACCAGACCCAACCAGTTCCTCTCCACCACTACTCTCCTCCATCTGGCAGAACCGGTCCTCATTCTCAATAACTTCTCCTTTGGCTTCTCCCACTTCCTTCAAAGAAAGGGACTTCCCTTCTTCTACCATCAACGCTGTTCCCACCCCATCTACACACCACCCCACCAGGTATAGGGTTCCTCTTGGCCTCACCTACCACTCCACCAGCTTTCGCATCCAGCACATAATTTTCTGCAGCTTCCACTATCTCCAATGGGATCCCACCACCAAGCACATCTTTCCCTCCTCCCCCCCGCCCCCGCAGCTTTCCACTTGCTGGCTTGCTGCAGGGATCGCTCCCTACGCAATTCCCTTGTCCACTCATCTCTCCCCTCTGGTCTCCCCCCACCCCCCCCCAGCACTTATCCTTGCAAGCAGAATAAGTGCTTCACCTGCCCCTACACCTCCTCCTTCACCATCATTCAGGGCCACAAACAATCCTTCCAAGTGAGGCAACACTTCATCTGCTGGGGTCATCTACTGCATCCGGCGTTCCCAGTGTGTCCTTCTAAATATCAGTGAGACCTGACGTAGACTGGGAGACCGTTTCACCGAACACCTACAAACACCTCCATCCGTTAGAAAAAGAGGAATCTCCCAGTGGCCACCCATTGCAATTCCACTTCCCATTCTCATTCCGACATGTCAGTCTATGGCCTCCTCTACTGCCGCAATAAGGCCACACTCAGGTTGGAGGAGCAACACCTTGTATTCCGTCTGGGTAGCCATTCCGTGGGATGCACATGATAGAAATATCCCTTATCAAAACCAGAGCTGGTATTGATGCCGACTGTATCTCAAGTAAATAATTCCACCTTGTAATTCTCGATCAGTTTGCAATCTGCACAATTTTTGTATAGCAACTTTTCTCACTTGTCCAGTTTGTGGAACTGTCTTTGCTGTTTCCATTCCTTTTCGTGCAATTGTCCACAGATCATCATCTGGAATGCCTTCCTTTCCACTCCACCACCATGATCTGCGAATTTACCCAGGATCTAGATTTTGGACTAGCTATGCAAGTATAAAGGTGTGCAGCAGTTCCAATATCAGGGAAGATTCATTTAGTTTTGTTTTAACTAAAGAAAGCTAGGGTGGCCAAATTCAATTGGCAGTTCATTAGGATCTTGGTTGGGGTTTATGAAAAGATTTTTTGAGTTCTATTCACAGCCAGTATAACTCTTCTATTAGTTTTTGAGGGAAGAATATCTTTATGAAGTATTGTCCATAGGTAACGGTGTTAACTTCCTGGATTTATATAGTGAGTGAATAGTCAAGCCCTCCTGTTGGTCTTCCTGATCCTCTCAGTTTTACTCTTGAATGCCCACAAGAAGATTAATTTCAGGGTTGTATATAGTGACATATCTGTATTTTGTTTATAAAATTGCTTTGAACTTTGAACTTTGAATGCAGACTAATAGTGGCCATTATAGGAAGTCCAGTTAGAAACATTATCTTCCTCAAACATTCCTCTTCTGTCATCCATTTGATATACATCTCCAATGCAGATGTTGGATGTTGGATTGAACCCAATTAGGTTTCCACCCCTTCCTCAGGATTTAAGTGGCCTTTTTCAAAGTTTCCAATGGCCTGCCTTGTAACAGTGGAAAATTTTGCCTGTTCATTATTCTTGACTTTGTACGGTCATTACACTCTCCTCAGCTGAGTGGGATTGACTTCGTCTTGGTTCAATCAATTAGTGAATTGGGTGTAATGATTTCTAATTGATTGAACCAACATGAATGCTAAAAGTCTGTTGCGTCGCTTTTTCCGAGCTCTGTGCTCAAAGATCTCAGGTCTCTGGGCATTCAGCCATAGACCTTCTGACTCCCACGACACACTGATCTCCCACCGGGACACTGACCTTCAATCCACCCATCTCCAGAGCCACAAGATCTCAGACCCCTGAAGGCGAGTGAAGATCTTAGGCCGCATCCTTGGCACAACGAATAACGGCCAGTCGTGGAACCCCGAGAGCGGGTCCCTTTACCACAAAGAACCAAAGTCAGTGTGTAACTCCAGGTCAGGGTCTTCAAAAGAACTCTGGAAGGGAAAAATAGAGATATTAAAGGTGGAAATAGAGCTGTTTCTGAAGATGCAAACAAAGGAGTCGCCGTTTAGCGACATCAAGACTAAGCTCCGCCCTCCATATAAGATATGGTGGTCTCTTTAGTCCCACGTTAAACTGGAAAAGTTTTATTTAAAAAGAATACTTAAAAACAAATTTGAAGGTTTGTATTTACTGTATATAAACTTAAAAGAGTAATGTTTAACTTATTCATTTATGGGATGTGGGCATCACCAGCTAAGGCAGCGTTTATTGCCCATCCCTAGTTGCCCTTGAGAAGGTGGTGATCAGCTGCCTTCTTGCACCGCTGCAGTCCCTGAGGTGTAGGTACACCCACAGTATGTTCTTGTTTAATTAAAGGCTCTCAGACTCTTGTGCCTTTACACAAAACATGTGGTCTGCCTCAGGTAAATCTCAATGATAACTTACAGAAGCATGCTTCCACCAAATATGATGGAAAGGTGGCCTGCAAGGAAACCTTATCCATCAGCTGTGACATGCTTTTGGTGATCAGATCACTCACTGGGCTGATGCCAGCAGATTCCAGGAAGTTGCACCGAGGGTATTTTGAAGTAGGGATTTGTTGCCGGAACCAGCTGTGTAAGCTCCTGTTGTTATTTCCCCCGTCCTCTCCAGGGCCAGAAAGGGAAACAATAACGAACCCTTCTGCTTCATTGGCATATTAAAAGTGAACTTGCTGTGGTGGCTGCACTTCCACAAGCACCTCATCCCACCTGAGGGATGAAAGTTAGCCTCTCTATCTCAGATGAGTTCCAGGAGAGGGTGTGAGAGGTAAGGAAAATAGAAAATAGAGGGATTCCATGACTTTACTGAGTCTCTCTTTGTGGATCAGTTGATAGATGTTTTTTGGAATTTTAAAGGAAGACATGTAATTTTCTTTTGAGCAACATACATCAAAGTTGCTGGTGAACGCAGCAGGCCAAGCAGCATCTCTAGGAAGAGGTGCAGTTGACGTTTCAGGCCGAGACCCTTCGTCAGGACTAACTGAAGGAAGAGTGAGTAAGGGATTTGAAAGTTGGAGGGGGAGGGGGAGATCCAAAATGATAGGAGAAGACAGGAGGGGGAGGGATAGAGCCGAGAGCTGGACAGGTGATAGGCAAAAGGGGATACGAGAGGATCATGGGACAGGAGGTCCGGGAAGAAAGACAAGCGGGGGGGGGTGACCCAGAGGATGGGCAAGAGGTATATTCAGAGGGACAGAGGGAGAAAAAGGAGAGTGAGAGAAAGAATGTGTGCATAAAAATGAGTAACAGATGGGGTACGAGGGGGAGGTGGGGCCTTAGCGGAAGTTAGAGAAGTCGATGTTCATGCCATCAGGTTGGAGGCTACCCAGACGGAATATAAGGTGTTGTTCCTCCAACCTGAGTGTGGCTTCATCTTTACAATAGAGGAGGCCGTGGATAGACATGTCAGAATGGGAATGGGATGTGGAATTAAAATGTGTGGCCACTGGGAGATCCTGCTTTCTCTGGCGGACAGAGCGTAGATGTTCAGCAAAGCGGTCTCCCAGTCTGCATCGGGTCTCGCCAATATATAAAAGGCCACATCGGGAGCACCGGACGCAGTATATCACCCCAGTCGACTCACAGGTGAAGTGATGCCTCACCTGGAAGGACTGTTTGGGGCCCTGAATGGTGGTAAGGGAGGAAGTGTAAGGGCATGTGTAGCACTTGTTCCGCTTACACGGATATGTGCCAGGAGGGAGATCAGTGGGGAGGGATGGGGGGGACGAATGGACAAGGAAGTTGTGTAGGGAGCGATCCCTGCGGAATGCAGGGGGGGGAGGGAAAGATGTGCTTAGTGGTGGGATATGAATGCTATTTTCAAGAATTGGCCATCATGCATGCTGATGTCTACCCCAATACATTCTTCATAACGAATAACATTTTCTTGAAACATCCGACCCTCAAGTCAGAAGGATAAATGTGATTGTGTAAAGAAATTCTTGTTTACACAGAAGCAAACTCCAATACAGTGTGTGGTGGCTCATACCCTGAACAGTTCAAAGTTTAAAGTACACCTATAATACATAAGTCATACTATGTACAACCTTGAGATTCATCTCCTCCCAGACAGCCACAAAACAGAGAAACACAATAGAGCTCGTTAAAAAAACCACACAACAATGACTGTCAAACATCCAATGTACAAAAAAGAACAAACCAAAGAAACAATAAAGAAGTAAACAAATAACCTTCACAACAGGAACTGAAGAGTCCCTGAAATTAAGTCCACAGCCACGGTGCCAGTTCAGTGCTGAGTTGAGTGCCGATGGCGGCAGGCCACAGCTGCAGAGTCAGTTCAGCGCTGAGGTGAGTAAACTTCACAGAGAAGCGAGCTGAACACTGATTCATCCTTCACCCTCAGCCTTGACGCCTTGATCTTTTTAATCTGTCTCGGCTTTTAAAACAGCCAACATCAGTTCATTTTTTGCTCTCGGCCTGGGCCCTGCCACTTCAATCCGGCCCCAAGTCTGCTCCAGCAATTCCCTCTGCAGTTGTACCTGCCTTCTCCAAGATCCAGATCACTAAATCTTTCAGGATACCACAAAAACACCAGATTGAATAGACGGTTCAAAAGCACAACTCCCAAAGGGAAATTACAGACTGTGGATTGCAGTGATCATCATCCAGAAAGAGTAAGAGTAGTTTAATAGAATAGTTTAGCTTTGTTTGTTGTTAGTAAAGCATCACCCTGACTCACCAGTGCCATCTTTACCAGAACAGGGCAAATATCATGAGTATTGTCACTAACATTGCTCTGCAGGTGGCCTGCAAAGTTGGGAGAGAACTATGGATGGTGAAAGTTCCTGTGAGTACTGAGTATCAGATCTAACATTCATTGGTTTCAGCATGTCCATTCATTCCTTTCAATTTTTCACTGATTATTTAAGTGCACATTTATTATTCCAAGCAATCTCTAAAGATCTAATTGTTCTCTTGACAACCTCTCCAGCTGGTTGATTTTCAGCAAGTGTGAACATTCAATCCGAAACCTTTTTCCTCTTTGGTAATTGTCTTTATTTGCATTAATTATGTAATTATGTAACCTTCCTCTCTGTACCTTTTTCTTACTCTGCTGTTTCAAGAACTTTCAATTTTTTTAAGACATAGGTCCTGAAACCTGCACCATTCTTCAATGTCATACTTTATCTGATCTTTAGACACTTTCTTGCTGACTCCCTTAATTCTTAATTCTCTTATTGTTTAGCGATCTAACTCAACATTGAAAATACTTAGAGACTCAATAGCTCTGCATTATTAGGCATATTCGGCTCATCAGTTCTCTGGGAAAGAGAAATCTATTAATTTACATAGAACATAGAACCATACAGCACAGTAAGAGTACCGTGGCTCACAATGTTGTGCCAACTGATATAAACCTACTCTATGCTCTAGCTAATCCTTTACAGCCTTTTGAGAGAGAAAAAAGACTCCTCATCTCAGTTCTAAGTAGTTGATCCTTATACTAAGACTTACCCCATTTCTAATCTTCACATTATCTGTCCTATCAGTTCCCCTCAGAAATTTAAATATTTCAGTGAGATGGCATCTAATCCTTCTAAACTTACCTCTCAAGACATATCTCAGAAATCAGTCCAGTGGAAGTTTCTTAAATGAAAGGCCAAAACTGTGGCAGTGCTCACCAAAACACTTGTATCAAGAATTTTTTACTCCTCTATTTCATTCTCCTTGCAATAAAGGCCTTCTTAGTTGCTTGCTGTACCATTGTGCTAACTTTCTGTGCTTTCTGTACTTGGATATCCTGATCTATCTGATGGCTCACTTGATTTTTTGGGTACTTAGCTGACTGCATGGTTAAGATGCTGACAAAGGTTGTAGTGAAGTCAGGGGGCTGGACATGATGTCTATACTTGCATATTCGGATAAGTAGCCAAATAATATTATTTGTGGTAGGGGAATATTTCCCTGCTTATGTATTCAACCCATATTGGAGGACATTTTGGAAGATCCATTGAGTCCAATGTCTAAACAAAGAGTAAATGGAAGAACAATATACTCAGTGGCCACTTTATTAGGTACCTCCTACACATAATAAGGTGGCCACTGAGCCTATGTTCGTGGTCTTTCGCTGTTGTAACCCATCCACTTCTAGGTTTGACGTGTTGTGCATTGAGAGATGCTCTTCAGCACACCACTGTTGTAATGTGTGGTTACTTGAGTTACTGTTGCCTTCCTGTCAGATTGAACCAGCCTGCCCATTCTCCCCTAACCTTTATACTTTATATTTAATTATCGCCAAACAATTGATACTAGAACGTACAATCATCACAGCAATATTTGATTCTGCGCTTCCCGCTCCCTGGAGTATAAATCGATAGTAAATATTAAAAATTTAAATTATAAATCATAAATAGAAAATAGAAAATGGAAAGTAAGGTAGTGCAAAAAAACCGAGAGGCAGGTCCGGATATTTGGAGGGTACGGCTCAGATCCGGGTCAGGATCCGTTCAGCAGTCTTATCACAGTTGGAAAGAAGCTGTTCCCAAATTTGGCCATTCGAGTCTTCAAGCTCCTGAGCCTTCTCCCGGAGGGAAGAGGGATGAAAAGTGTGTTGGCTGGGTGGGTCGTGTCCTTGATTATCCTGGCAGCACTGCTCCAACAGAGTGCGGTGTAAAGTGAGTCCAAGGACGGAAGATTGGTTTGTGTGATGTGCTGCGCTGTGTTCATGATCTTCTGCAGCTTCTTCCAGTCTTGGACAAGACAACTTGCATACAAGGTTATGATGCATCCTAGAAGAATGCTTTCTACGGTGCATCTATAAAAATTAGTAACCTCTCTCACTAATGAGATATTTTTGGCCGTAGAACTTCCTCTCACTGGATTTTTTGTTGTTTTTTTGCACTATTCTCTGTAAACTCTATTGTATGTGAAAATTCCAGGAAATCAGCAATTTCTGAGATACTCAACCCACCCCTTCTAGTACTGTACCAACAGGATTGCGACCTGTGCCATGTGCCAGTGAGGGTAAGAATAGGATGCTCTGGCAGATGAACACGTGGCTGAGGAACTGGTGTGGGGGCATGGTTTCAGATTTCAGGATCATTGGGACCCCTTCTGGGGCAAGTGGGATCTGTACGAGAGAGATGGGTTACAGCTGAACTACAAGGGGACCAATATCCTTGCAAGGAAATTTGTTAGTGCTTTTGGGGAGGGTTTAAACTAGATTTGCAAGGGGAAGGGAACCAGAGTGCCAGAGCAGATAGTGGAGCAGGGGTGAAAATAAATGATGTTAACAGTTCATGCAAAGTCACAAATAGAAGGGTTGTGTGTTGTGGTAATAATCTTCTGAGGTGTGTCTATTTCAATGCGAGGAGTATTACGGGGAAGGCTGACGAGCTGAGGGCGTGGATTGACACGTGGAATTACGACAGTATAGCTATTAGTGAAACTTGCCTACAGGAGGGGCAGGACTGGCAGCTTAATGTTCCAGAGTTCCAATGTTTCAGACGTGATAGAGGCAGAGGAATGAAGGGTGGGGTGGGGTGGGGTGGCATTTCTAGTCAGGGAAAATGTTACAGCAGTGCTCAGGCAGGACAGATTAGAGAGCTTGTCTACCGAGGTCATATGAGTGGAGCTGAGAAACAGGAAAGGTATGACCACATTAATGGGGTTGTATTATAGACCACCCAATAGTCAGCGAGAATTGGAGGAGCAAATCTGCAGAGAGATAGCAGACAATTGCTGTAAACAAAGTTGTGATAGTAGGGGATTTTAATTTTCCACATATTGATTGGGAATCCCATACTGTTAAAGGTCTAGAAGGGTTAGAATTTGTAAAATGTGTTCAGGAAGGTTTTCTAAATCAATATATAGAGGTACCAACTAGAGAGGATGCAATATTAGCTCTCCTATTAGGAAACGAGATAGGACAGGTGACGGAAGTGTGTGTAGGGGAACAGTTTGGTTCCAGTGATCATAACACCATTAGTTTCAACTTGATCATGGATAAAAATAGATCTGGTCCTAGGGTTGAGGTTCTAAACTGGAAAAAGGCCAAATTTAAAGAAATGAGAAAGGATCTCAAACGTATGGATTGGGACAGATTGTTCTCTAGCAAGGATGTGATCAGTAGGTGGGAGGCCTTCAAAGAAGAAATTTTGAGGGTGCAGAGTTTGTATGTTCCTGTCAGGATTAAAGGCAAAGTGAATAAGAATAAGGAACCTTGGTTCTCAAGGGATATTGGAACTCTGATAAAGAAGAAGAGAGAGATGTATGACATGTATAGGAAACAGGGAGTAAATAAGGTGCTTGAGGAGTATAAAAAGTGCAAAAAAAATACGTAAGAAAGAAATCAGGAGTGCTAAAAGAAGACTTGAAGTTGCTTTGGCAGTCAAGGTGAAGGATAATCTAAAGAGCTTTTCAGGTATATTAAGAGCAAAAGGATAGTAAGGGATAAAACTGGTCCTCTTGAAGATCAGAGTGGTCGGCTATGTATGGAACCAAAAGAAATGGGGGAGATCATAAACAGGTTTTTTGCGTCTGCATTTATTAAGGAAACTGGCATGGAGTCAATGGAAATAAAGCAAACAAGTAGTGAAGTCATGGAACCTACTACAGATTGAAGAGGAGGAGGTGCTTGCTATCTTGAGGCAAATCGGAGTAGATAAATCCCCAGGACCTGACAGGGTATTCCCTTGGACCTTGAAGGAGACTAGTGTTGAAATTGCAGGGGCCCTGGCAGATATATTTAAAATGTCAGTATCTACGGGTGAGGTGCCGATGGATTGGAGGATAGCTCATATTGTTCCATTGTTTAAAAAAGGCTCTAAAAGTAATCCTGGAAATTATAGGTTGGTAAGTTTGACGTTGGTAGTAGGTAAATTATTGGAAGGAGTACTAAGAGATAGAATCTACAAGTACTTGGATAGACATGGACTTATTAGGGAGAGTCAACATGGATTTGTGCATGGTAGGTCATGTTTAACCAATCTATTAGAGTTTTTCAAGAAGGTTACCAGGAAAGTGGATGAAGGGAAGGCAGTGGATGTTGTTTACATGGACTTCAGTAAAGCCTTTGACAAGGTCCCGCATGGGAGGTTAGTTAGGAAGTTTCAGTCGCTAGGTATACATGGAGAGGGAGTAAATTGGATTAGACATTGGCTTAATGGAAGAAACCAGAGAGTGGTAGTGGAGGATTGCTTCTCTGAGTGGAGGGCTGTGATTAGTGGTGTGCCAGAGGGATCAGTGCTGGGTCCATTGTTATTTGTCATCTATATCAATGATCTGGATGATAATGTGGTAAATTGGATCAGCAAATTTGCTGACGATACAAAGATTGGAGGTGTAGTGGACAGTGAGGAAGGTTTTCAAAGCTTGCAGAGGGATTTGGACCAGCTGGAAAAATGGGCTGAAAAATGGCAGATGGAGTTTAATACAGAGAAGTGTGAGGTATTGCACTTTGGAAGGACAACCCAAGGTAGAACATACAAGGTAAATGGTAGGGCACTGAGGTGTGCAATAGAACAGAGGGATCTGGGAATACAGATACAAAATTCCCTAAAAGTGGCATCACAGGTAGATAGGGTCATAAAGAGAGCTTTTGGTACTTTATAAATCAAAGTATTGAGTATAAGCGTTGGAATGTTATGGTGAAATTGTATAAGGCATTGGTGAGGCAGAATTTGGAGTATTGTGTTCAGTTTTGATTACCAAATTACAGGAAAGATATTGATAAGGTTGAAAGAATGCAGAGAAGGTTTACAAGGACGTTGCTGGGACTTTAGAAACTGAGTTAAGGGTCTCGGCCTGAAACGTCGATTGCACCTCTTCCTAGAGATGCTGCATGGCCTGCTGCGTTCACCAGCAACTTTTATGTGTGTTGCTTGAATTTCCAGCATCTGCAGAATTCCTGTTGTTTACAGAGAAATCTTGAACGGGTTCGGACTTTATTCCCTGGAGCAAAGAAGAATGAGGGGAGATTTGATAGAGGTATATAAAATTATGATGGGTATAGATAGAGTGAATGTAAGCAGGCTTTTTCCACTGAGGCTAGGGGGGAGAAAAGCCAGAGGACATGGGTTTAGGGTGAGGGGGGAAAACTTTAAAGGGAACATTGGGGGGGGGGCTTCTTCACACAGAGAGTGGTGGCAGTGTGGAATGAGCTGCCAGATGAAGTGGTAAATGCAGGCTCACTTTTAACATTTAAGAAAAACTTCGACAGATACATGGATGGGAGGTGTATGGAAGGATATGGTCCAGGTGCAGGTCAGTGGGACTAGGCAGAAAAGTGGTTCAACACAGTCAAGAAGGGCCAAAAGGCCTGTTTCTGTGCTGTAATATTCTATGGTTCTATGGTTCTAACAATCAATCATTCTCCAGTCAAAATCACTTAGGCCACATTTCTTGCCCATTCTGATGTTTGGTCTGAACAACAACTGAACCTCTTGGCCACGTCTGCGTGCTTTTATGTGTTGCTGCGAGATAATTCATTAGATATTTGCATTGATGAGCAGGTGTACAGGTGAACCAAATAAAATAGGCACTGCATTTATATTGAAATCCAATTGTATTTGCAATTGAATGACGGTGTTTTTTTGGGGTAATTTTAAAGATAAAACTCTGCACTTACAATCCTTGATAATGATTAATATTGACATTAACCAAGATGCACTTACAAAAGGGACGCATATTGGAATTGTGGCAAGCGTCAATGGCACAGTAACGAAGTAGATAGTTTAGTTTTATTTTAATAATTTCCAACTTTTTAGATAAATTTTTATAGAACTTTTAGAATACCAGCTATCAAAGAATGTTTTCCAAGATTTTTTGGAGCTTTCTTTGTTGGGACCTAGCTAATCTATTGTTGGTCTTCTACTGAGATTACATTTCACATTGTTGAGGGATCAGGGCTTGATAACCTAGAAATTTCTCCGTCCTTATCCTCTCAGAAGCTTGATGCATTTTCTGGAATTGGTATCCTGAAAAGAAAAAAGGACCTAGTGACCTGTGATCAGGAAATAAATAAGGTCCACTGTTGGAATCCAGCTTAAGCCGTAGCCTGGATCCTCAAAAAGGTAAGAATTTGATTTTTTTATTGTTCACATTAGTTCAGTTTTGAAGAAGCCAGGAATCATATGCAATCTTCTCTTTGGAAGGGGAAGAGCCTAAGTGAATCTGACAAGCTATGCCCTTATGCTTCAAGCAGATTGCAGCAAAGCTTCTCAAATACAGGTAATATATTTCTAATAATATGTGGTGCAGATTGTTGTGTAGCTTCTTCCCACAACTGGTTGGGGAGGAGAGGAAAAAATCCATCTCTGCACATATACAAGGCAAAACTGTGCCTCCCCTACAGCTGTAGGCCTCCTTGATGTAGCTGGAGCTACAATGTAAAAATAGCTCTATTTTGCCAATTTATGACTGTTCATCTGATGGTAGATTGGAATAGCAGTTGATGTCTTTCTGTAACTCCTGTGCACATTATACACATGAGAGAGGAAATTCATTCTCAGTGTGAGCCGCTTATAACTCCACCAAAAATATTTTCAGTTGGTTGCTCTTTGGCACTGAAAACTATTTTCCATTTCATTTTATGTGGCACAACTAAACTGATGCATTGTTCAAGCATTCAAAAGAGATTTAAAAATAATTTTTTGGATCAGTCTTACAATTTATCCATGTGATAATCAAAATACTTAAATGGATGGATTTCTCCAGAGATGGTTTTCTTGCTGTGTCTTCTAGCCTTCTAGAGTGGAAGTGGCTGATCACTTGAAAGTTTGCATGAAAGTTACTGATTTCCACTCTCTTTTATCTTGCTTAATCTGTTTAGGAATAAGCGTGTTTACAATGCTGCAATAAGAAGGTTAACTGGATGAGTGGGCCCAACGTTTAGGAGCTCAACTCCAGCCTTACAAATTGATGAAACTGAACTGGCAAGATCCAGTCATCTGTAGATTACAGCAAGTACCAGGTATGTTATGTCAGACTAGATGTTAACATCCCTTATTTGCACTCCTGAGACATGCTGCCTAGACTCTGTGGGGTGGCCAATTGAGTGGTGGCATCTTCTGGGTTAACAAGTGGGCGCCCTCTTTCCTCAGTGTTTCACTGATAGGCCCACGACACCTCCGGAGGGTTCAGCAGTGAATCCCGGCGTCCTGGGCTCACCCCCTAGATGCCTTTCACTCACTTGGGGGCCCAGATGGAATTCTTTCTCTTCATCCAGAGCCACTGACTACCCTTTTCAGCAGCTCTGGAGAGGTCTTTGACAGCTTGCCGGTGTGTCTTCCCTCGCACTCCCAACTCCCGGAGTAGCCTTGATGTCGATGTGGCTACAAATCCTCTGCAGCCTCCTTCGACCAGTCAGACCCTTTCTTTCCAGCCACGTTGTTGCGCATTGACTGCAAGCTCAGTGTACCTCAGCTTCTTGCTCCTGTGTAGGTCTGTAGTCTGGTGCAGTTTTTATGTTGTTTTACCTAGTCTAGTGTAGCCTTGTGCTGGCTCACATAGTCTAGTGTAGGTTTGTGTTGTTTCATGTAGCACCATGGTCCTGGAGGAACGTTGTTGCATTTTTACTGTGTCCTGTACCAGCAGCTTATGGTCGAAATGACAATAAACTTGACTTGACTTGACTTGCGCTCATAGGGCCTCCTCCACCGCACCCTCCCAGGGCACTGGAAGCTCGATGATGTAAACAAGATGGAGTGAGGTCGACCATAGCACAAGTTTTGGTCTGAGGTTGGAATTTAACAATGGGAATTTCTGGATGGTTGTAAACATAAGAAAAAATCAGCAAGGGAAACTTCCACTGTTGTCCTATATATTATTCATGATTTTTAATCATGAAATGGCATGGTTCAACACAGCAACCTTTCTCTCAGTGTCAAAAAAACAAAGAAATTAAATATTCCGTGGCCAATCCTGCATGATACATATAAAAAAAGTATTCAGGAAGTTTCTTCCCTTTGTGTTGTCCCTCACTTTCGGTAAATAATCTATAAAATAATATCTGATTGCTGCCAGGAGTCATACTTTTAATGAGGGCATTAAACGGTGCTTGGGAATCCAACTGTGGTGGATGCCTCCATTCCGGAGACGTGACAAAACAGAGGCCCTACTGCAATGGATATTGGTTTATAATTGTCACATGTGAAAAGCTTTTGTCTTCATGCTATCCAGACAGATCATGCCGTGCGTAGTGATACGGAGATAGCAAAAAAGAAAAGGGAATGCAATGTATGGTGATATGGTGACATGGGGACTTGAAGCTCCTGACCATGTCCACCTCAACACCATTGATACAGGCATCAGTATGTGCTCCATCCCACTTCCTGAGGTCAATGATCAGCTCCTTTGATTTGCCAACATTAAGGGAAAGGTTGTCTTGATACCATGCCCTGCTCCAGCTGCAGTGATACCTGGTTTTGTATCTTCTGTAAAACTTCATTTCTGAATGCAGTTTGCTTACTTTTATTATTTGCATGTGTTTTTCTGTCTCTGTCTGCACATTGGGTGTTTGACATTTTTTTTAAATGGGTTCTTTTGGGGTTTCTTTGTTTTGTGGCTGCCCGAATCTCAAAGTCGTACAATGTATACGTACTTCGATAATAAATGTACTTTGAACTCTGACATTCAGGTTCTCCAGTTCTTACTGTCTTTGATAGTTTATTACCATGAAAACTGTATTCACTGTTTTTAAATGCCTTTGTTATTCAAAAAATTTAAAAATAATGTATGGATTAAATAATCTAAAACATTCATTGTAAGCATAATTTAAACATTTTGAAAGGTTAAAATATGGCATATTACTGTTAATTAACTAGAAAACGGTGAAACAATGCACAATGAATAAGAGAACTGTACTGAAGCAGCATGAAATATATTTCAATGTATAGACCACATCCAAATGACTGCAGTAGGTGATGATACACCAGCCATAGCTTGGTGTAAATCTAAGGAGATGGATGTGCAGTGAAAAGCCGAGGCAAAACTAGATTAAGCTGTACTCTCTACTTCGTCATTTAGCTGGCTCCCTTGACAGTGCTTGACACTGATACTGAATTTCCAAACAATGTACAGCAGGGACACTTTGTACTGAATAAGGTATTCTATTCACCAGATTGAATAGCTCTTGACTTTAATCATAATGCAAATACAAACTGGCTGTTAACAATATATTTGCTCTTGTCAAACGCTCTTATTCAATGAAAAATGTAATTTCATGGCTCACATGATATTTTGTAGCTGCTTTACCTAAATGGTTGGAAAGGAATCATGATCTGCTGGGCTCTGTTGTGCTTTATCGTGATGGTGTAGGGGATGGGCAACAAATGATACAGCTAGACTATGAAGTGCCTCAAATATTCGACAGCTTCAAGGTAGTTAACTTAGATTATGGGTAAGGTTCAAATTCTTTCTTGAAAGAAGCCTCAAAGCGGCTTCTTAACTTGAAAAATGGACTCATTGGCTCTTACATAACATAGGTGTCAATAAAATATTTATAAATTCAGCACCTTGCATTGAAACCTTCCTTTCTCAAACTGAAGCAATGTGAAGCTACATCTGGACATTCCGGCAGAATGCCTCAATGCCATATCTCACCAACAGGCACCAAGACCTTGCCTGGCTGGTAGTGAGAGTGGCCCTCCCAGTCAGATCCTTCCCTGTATGACCGGCTCATCACTCCCACCACACGCTCCCCGCAGGATGAGTGTAGAGGATCGGCTGCTCGACGGAGGACTCTGATCTTCGCACACACGCACGGAGACAGCCATCAAGTGCTGCTGGCAGATTATCACCTCGGTGAAGGACGTCCTTTGGCCTGCCCAAAACTTGTTCATCTGCCAACACGCCGAGATGTCCGTGGGGGAACACTGCTGACTGGCACATTCCAGTCAGTCACATTGCAGGAGTACGTGCTCAGGGACGCACTGGAGCTTGGTGCATTATCCAAAAGGGCTTAGTGGGGAGGACCATAGCATAGGGTTCATCTGCTACTGGACAGGAAGAGCCACACTGAGCAAGGAAGCCCTTCAATTATTGCAATAGTGTACAGCCCCAAGGGAACAGCCCTGTTTGTTTTAATGAATGGAATAGAACACTACGTACTGAATCGACTATGAATGTAAGAATGAAAGACATTGCATTTTGTAAACATTTTTTATTATGAGTAAAGTTTATTTTGATGTATAATAAAATTATGATTGCAGTTTAAAATCTAGAATTTCCAGCTATTTACATCACTGTTTAACAGTTCTTCAATATTAACCTGCCTCAGCTGATGGCACCTCCACACAACGTGAGCCATTCTGTCACTCAGCTACCTGCCATTTCTTTAGAAGTTCTCTGACACAAGTTAGCACGGATTATGAGGATGACCTCAGCTATAATTCTACTTGGATAACTTTTAATTAATTCATCCTTTTATAAAGACATTATTTTAGCACCCAAGAAACTGTTATAAAGAAAACCTGGAAAATATTAACAGTATTAAACAAGGTCTGTATGGATTTCAAAAGGGAAATGACATTTGACAAACCTGCCCATAATTGACCTGTAAGCTGAATTACTAAATGGAATGATTTATTATTTTAGAGCTGTTTTTATGAGCTCATAATTTTTTGGTAATTATTTTATGATCAACTTTCGTCTGAACAGCAACTGAACCTCTTGACCATGCCTGCATACTGTTAGGCATTGAGTTGCTGATCGACGACCCCACCTCGCTCCTCCTGGGTTTCACTGCGGCTACCAGAACAAAAAACTGGTCAGCCGCAAATAGACTCAGAAGTCGACATGCCAAGACAACGCAAACAACATACCAATGGGGCGCCCGACGAACCCCAGGTTGCCCCTACCCAGGACGTTCTCCGCCTGGTCCAAACGTGCCCTCTTTGCCGTGGTCCATCGATGCGGCCGTGAGCTGGAGGCGTGGCTTGACAAAATCCGACTGGAAGTGTGAGGAGCAAAACAGCTGCCATACGACACAACAAAAGCAGAGCACTGCCCTTTAAAAGAAGCACCATTTCTCATCTATCACAGTATATAGAATTTTGGCAGTTCTATACATTACATTTTATACATTTTTTATTTTATTTTGCAGCACAGTACCAGGCCCTTCTGTCCCAATTACACCCATGTGACCAATTAACCTGCTAAGTGGTATGGCTTTGTAATGTGGAGGAAACCAGAGCACCGGCTGAAACCCACGCAGTCACGAAGAGGACATACAAACAGCTTACAGACAGCGTCAGGAACTGAAGTCAGGTCGCTGGTGCTCTAATAGGGTTAAGCTAATGGGATCTAAAGAATGGAATAAAGCTAGCCACCAGCTAACTCTCTGAATTGTTTCTAGTGTTACACCTTTTTAACATTAATTCCTTTTCTCTTTCAACTAATTGTTCCCATGGTTTATCAAAAACAAGCAGCATTTTTCTTTTCATTTGGAGAATAGTGAGTCATTGGAATGTTTTGCCTTGAGGACTGTGGAGACTCAGTTATTGTTTGTATTAAAATTGAGTTTGATAGATTCAGAAAATAGGGCCGTAAATTAGTAAAGATAGAAAACCAGTCATTCTGAATTGTGAAACAGGCTAGATGGGCCAAATGGCCCACACTTTATACAAAACGCCACAATGGGAAAGACTTTCATTGGATTTAGTCTTTTTCTTATGAAAACCTTAGTAAGCCTGATTAAAACAGAAAACTTCCAGATCCAATACTAAAGCCGATTGGATTTTAGTTTTGTAGTTTATGTCATGTAATCTAAAGATTTTTCTTTGTGGTGTCTTTTGAAATTTCCTTACCTAAAATTATTCGCTTTAAAAAGTGCCATTCCTCTTTAGTTTCACGAGAAATAGGTTCTTGAGATTGGTCTGGCATGTGAGGCATATTATAATAAGTTTTCTTCAAAGCTTGAATGCAATGTCCTGTCCGTGTCTTCAGAAAAGTCTTATCAGCTGATTAGGCACTCTGGTCACTTTATTAGGTACAGGAGGGTATTTCTCTATCTTTGTGGTCTTCTGCTGCTGTAGCTCATCCACTTCAGGGTTTGAGGTGTTGTGCATTCAGAGATGCTCTTCTGCGCACCACTGTTGTAATGCATGGTTATTTGAGTTACTGTTGCCTTCCTGTCAGCTTGAACCAGTCTGATCATTCTCCTCTGACCTCTCTCATTAACAAGGTGTTTTCAGCTACAGAACTGCACTCATTGTATGTTTTTTTTGTTTTTCACTGTAAACTTTCGAAACTTTTGTACATGAAAATCCCAGGAGATCAGCAGCTTCTGAAATACTCAAACCACCCTGTCTGGCACTAACTATCAATCCATGGTCAAAGTCACTTAGATCACATTTCACTTCTTTCCCATTTCGATGTTCGGTCTGAATAACAAATGAACCTCTTGACCATGCCGGCATGCTTTTATGCATTGAGTTGTTCCACTAGATTGGCTGATCAGATATTTGCATCGCTGAGCAGGTGTACAGATGTACCAAATAAAGTGGTGACTGAGTGTATTTTGAGCATCATAATTAAAGTTTTTTAAAGCAGTGTATGGTTTTACATGAAGAAGTCCATCACTACATTCAACTTATTTCTCACTAAAATTCATATTATTGACATCATTTCTGCCATTGCTGGATCACTTGGGAGCTACATAGATGGTTATTAACACTGACTCATTGTAGAGCAGGGCTTCCTGCTCTGGGGTCCATGGACCTCTTGCTGAATGGTTTTGGTCCATGACATTGAAAAGGTTGGGAATCCCTGTTACAGGAGTTTTCTTGTTTTGCTTTAAAATGGCTGTCACTCCTTCTTCAGCTTCCACTATAGTTGTTTTGCCTTTTTGCAGGATGTAACACATATTCTGGCTCCATGTCAATGCACGTGCAAACTTTCAGGTTTGGTGGCTCAGGATTTCACAGAGCGCTTGACTCACCTGGCTGATTAACTTGTCATCCTCTGAAACTTTACCATCCTGCAAGCAGCTGGTCAAATTTCTTCCTATTTCTCAAAAACTAGAACTCCACGTGTGCTAGTTGATTTTGAAAGCCGCAATAGTCCGTGCTTTGGTGACGTTAACTATTTTAGCAAATTTTCTTTTTGTTCTCATGAGTCATTTGCATATAAATGAAGAAGTGCTTGATTATTTTTATTGATCTTTTGTATAACATATCCAAAACAGGAAAGTCCTATATTGTACCTTTAAAACCGATGATGATAAGCCTTAACCATTACATAAAAGATGGCAAGCTATCTGCAAAGAAAAACACATTCTGTATTTTCTAATTCAGAGCACACAAGAAAGTATTGATTTATCTTGCTTTTTCTTTATTTAAGTCAACATTTTTCTGTATTTGGTTTGCATCTCTCTTGAAAGCAAATGAACACAGCTAATGTCTGTGTTGCTTTTGGATATCTTAATTTGAATTATAATAATCTTTTATAATGTAATCCACAAATTACTTGCCTAAAGTTTATGAGGCTACAGGACTCTCAGTCAATATTTTAAAGCATTTGATAGAGTACTAATCTGCTACTACATAAGGTCTTGTTAATTCCTTTACTTTCTACATTGTTCGTTTACTTGATATTGATATCTTTTACATTTTTGCATATTATGCTATTATGTATTTTGTTTCCAAATCACAGCAATTTAAAGCTATGATATTCACATTTTTGGTCATTAAACATTTACTTCAATAGTATAAGCATTTATTAATAAGGAGTCACTTATTTCATAAACTAAGTATCCTCTATTGATTTGGAGTTACGTTGGAAGAATCACCATATTTCTTGACGCAAGATCCCTGTACCACAAAAGGCTTCTGAATAAGTAAGACTCAAGGGGTCAAAGCATCTTCGCAGATAGACTGTGGTGAAAAAAGCATTTAGCTCACCAGCTTGCATCAGTGAGGGGATTGAGTACGGGAGCTGAGACTCTATGATGCTGTTGGATGAGTCATTGGTCTGGCTCCACTGAGAGTACTGTGTACTGTTTTGGTCACCCTGTTATAGGAAGGATGTGAATAAAGTGGAAAGATTTACCAAGCCACAACTAGGGCCCGAGTCATAAGGAGTGGTTGGCTAGGCTAAATCTTTAATCCTTGGAATGTGTGAGAATGAGGGGCAGCCCTATAAAAGTGTTTCAAATCATGAGAGGCACAGATAATGTGGAAGTTAACAGTCTTTTCCCAGGGATGGGTGAGTCCAAAACTAGGGGGCATAGATTTAGGATAAAAAAGGGGAAAATTTTAAATGCATTTGAGAGACATCGTTCTCACACAGAGTGTGGTGAGTATGGAACGAGCTGCTGGAGGAAGTGGTTCCGATGAAGAAGTGTGTGTAGCTACGCTCAAGCAAGTATAATAGTACCATTGAAGAAGCAAGGTCCTGGAGGGATATGGGCCAAACCCAGGAAATTGGGACTACCTGGGTGAACAGCATGGTCAGCATGGACTCGTTGGGCTGAATGGCCTGTATCCATACTGTATTGTTCAATGACTCCATGAGTATTTCACCTAGCAACACCCCACCAGCGGTGATGCATCATCCTGCACAGTCTGGCCCACAGTGCCCCAAATGTCTTAGGGCATAACATTTTAACTGGAATAGGGGTACATCTGCAGAACCTGTATCAGACTCCCAGACACAATCACATACCAGACCTCAGCACCGACATGCAGAAGCCCTGAGTAAGGGCAGTTGTGATAGAACGCACTGCTTACTCAGAACGAAGAGTGTTATGCTTACTCGACCCAACGAGTCCATGCTGACCATGTTGTGCACCCAGATAGACCCAGTTTCCTGGGTTTGGCCCATATCCCTCCAGGACCTTGCTTCTTAAATGATACTATTGTACTCGCTTGAGGGTAGCTATACCCACTTCTTCATTCAACCACTTCCTCCAGCAGCTCGTTCCTTACTCACCACGCTCTGTCTGAGAAGGATGTCTCCCAGATCCATTAAAAATTTCCCCCCTTTTCATCCTAAACTTACGCCCCCTAGTGGTAGTGAGTATTTGGAGAACATACTGCATTTACTGATCAAATATCAGAGATTTCCTTTTGACTTAGATCTAGCAGGTTATTCGAAAACCCGCAGAAGATTTCATGATCATTATCAACATTCATCACAAATAAAAGCTAAAAATTCATCAGTTGTAAAACAGGCAAAGCAATTGAAAATAGTTAACAACAGGAATTCTGCAGATGCTGGAAATTCAAGCAACACACATCAAAGTTGCTGGTGAACGCAGCAGGCCAGGCAGCATCTCTAGGAAGAGGTGTAGTCGACGTTTCAGGCTGAAACCCTTCGTCAGCACTAACTGAAGGAAGAGTGAGTAAGGGATTTGAAAGTTGGAGGGAGAGGGGGAGATCCAAAATGATAGGAGAAGACAGGAGGGGGAGGGATGGAGCCAAGAGCTGGACAGGTGATAGGGAAAAGGAATACAAGAGGATTATGGGATAGGAGGTCCGGGAAGAAAGACAAGGGGGGTGGGACCCAGAGGATGGGCAAGGGGTATATTCAGAGGGACAGAGGGAGAAAAAGGAGAGTGAGAGAAAGAATGTGTGTATAAAAATAAGTAACAGATGAGGTACGAGGGGGAGGTGGGGCATTAGCAGAAGTTAGAGAAGTCGATGTTCAGGCCATCAGGTTGGAGGCTACCCAGACGGAATATAAGGTGTTGTTCCTCCAACCTGAGTGTGGTTTCATCTTTACAGTAGAGGAGGCCGTGGATAGACATGTCAGAATGGGAATGGGATGTGGAATTAAAATGTGTGGCTACTGGGAGATCCTGCTTTCTCTGGCAGACAGAGCGTAGGTGTTCAGCAAAGCGGTCTCCCAGTCTGCGTCGGGTCTCGCCAATATATAAAAGGCCACAGCGGGAGCACCGGACGCAGTATATCACCCCAGCTGACTCACAGGTGAAGTGTTGCCTCACCTGGAAGGACTGTTTGGGGCCCTGAATGGTGGTAAGAGAGGAAGTGTAAGGGCATGTGTAGCACTTGTTCCGCTTACACGGATAAGTGCCAGGAGGGAGATCAGTGGGGAGGGATGGGGGGGACGAATGGACAAGGGAGTCGCGTAGGGAGCGATCCCTGCGAATGCAGAGAGAGGGGGGGAGGGAAAGATGTGCTTAGTGGTGGGATCCCGTTGGAGGTGGCGGAAGTTACGAAGAATAATATGTTGGACCCGGAGGCTGGTGGGGTGGTAGGTGAGGACCAGGAGAACCCTATTCCTAGTGGGGTGGCGGGAGGATGGAATGAGAGCAGATGTACGTGAAATGGGGGAGATACGTTTAAGAGCAGAGTTGATAGTGGAGGAAGGGAAGCCCCTTTCTTTAAAAAAGGAACACATCTCCCTCGTCCTAGAATGAAAAGCCTCATCCTGAGAGCAGATGCGGCGGAGACGGAGGAATTGTGAGAAGGGGATGACGTTTTTGCAAGAGACAGGGTGAGAAGAGGAATAGTCCAGATAACTGTGTTGTTCAATCCCTTCCTACCTATGTTCGTGACACTTCTCACGCTCTTGAACTTTTCGATGATTTAAAGTTCCCTGGCCCCCACCACTTTATTTTCACCATGGATGTCCAGTCCCTATATACTTCCATCCCCCATCAGGAAGGTCTCAAAGCTCTACGCTTCTTTTTGGATTCCAGACCTAATCAGTTCCCCTCTACCACCACTCTGCTCCATCTAGCGGAATTAGTCCTGTGACGAGAATACACATAAAATTAAGATGTTTGCTGGCCTGGGTTAGCATCAGTGACATCAGCAAGTGGTCTGCCACCTGCCCTCAGGGGAAGGAGAGATAAGGAACAATGGAGCAGCGTCTGGAGATGTGTAATGAAGGGATGTGGGAGAGAGAGCTGTCTGGAGCGGCTCCCCCCTTTGAACCTTGAACTGTTTGAAGTGATGGACAGGCGATACCCCAGCAGGGGGATAAAAAGGGACCGGTTCGCTAAGACACACACACGCCACCCGAGGTAACGAGACCCTGGAAGCGGTACGCCTCTCACGAGTGGTGAGAAGTATCGGACAACGGCCAGGGTGGAAAGGTACGATCAGCGGGAACCCGGTGTGTGTCCGCCCTTGCCTGGGTGCCGGGTTCACTGCAGAGGATCGACCGCATCTGGAGGAGGGGTCACAGTCGGTGACCTCAGGTGACATCACCAAGGACCCGCCCAAAAGCTGCTTGTGAGCAATCTCGCTGGTCTGTGAGTGAAGCCGTTCTGAATGATCAGTTGTTCCTGTTCTATCTCTCTCTTCCCCCACGTTGTCCATCACCATGGCAACGATTACTGTGAACTGAACTTTGAGTCACGTTAAATTTGGTCATTTACCCCTAGACAACGATAGAGCTTGATTGATGCTGTTATCTTAATTCTGTGCACATGTGTGGTTATCATTGCTGAACTGTTGCATTTATTATCCTTTCGATTACTGTGTTGCTTGTTTCTTTAATAAAACTTTCTTAGTTCTAGTACTCCAGACTCCAACTGAGTGATCCATTTCTGCTGGTTTGGCAACCCAGTTACGGGGTACGTAACAGTCCTTACTCTTAATAATTTCTCCTTTGGCTCCTCCCACTTCCTCCAAACTAAAGGTGTAGCTATGGGCACCCGTATGGGTCCTAGATATGCCTGCCTTTTTGTTGGCTTTGTGGAACAATCTATGTTCCGTGCCTATTCTGGTATCTGTCCCCCACTTTTCCTTCGCTACATCGATGACTGCATAGGCGCTGCTTCCTGCACACATGCAGAACTCGTTGACTTTATTAACTTTGCCTCCAACTTTCACCCTGCCCTCAAGTTTACCTGGTCCATTTCCGACACCTCCCTCCCCTTTCTAGATCTTTCTGTCTCTGTCTCTGGAGACAGCTTATCCACTGATGTCTACTATAAACCTACTGACTCTCACAGCTATCTGGACTATTCCTCTTCTCACCCTATCTCTTGCAAAAACGCCATCCCCTTCTCGCAATTCCTCCGTCTCCGCCGCATCTGCTCTCAGGATGAGGCTTTTCATTCTAGGACGAAGGAGATGTGTTCCTTTTTTAAAGAAAGGGGCTTCCCTTCCTCCACTATCAACTCTGCTCTTAAATGTATCTCCCCCATTTCACGTACATCTGCTCTCACTCCATCCTCCCACCACCCCACTAGGAATAGGGTTCCCCTGGTCCTCACCTACCACCCCACCAGCCTCCGGGTCCAACATATTATTCTCCGTAACTTCCGCCGCCTCCAACGGGATCCCACCACTAAGCACATCTTTCCCTCCCCCCCCTCTGCATTTACAGGGATCGCTCCCTACATGACTCCCTTGTCCATTCGTCCCCCGCATCCATCCCCACTGATCTCCCTCCTGGCACTTATCCGTGTAAGCGGAACAAGTGCTACACATGCCCTTACACTTCCTCCCTTACCACCATTCAGGGCCCCAAACAGTCCTTCCAGGTGAGGCAACACTTCACCTGTGAGTCGGCTGGGGTGATATACTGTGTCCGGTGCTCCCACTGTGGCCTTTTATATATTGGCGAGACCCGACGCAGCCTGGGAGTCCACTTTGCTGAACACCTACGCTCTGTCCGCCAGAGAAAGCAGGATCTCCCAGTGGTCACACATTTTAATTCCACATCCCATTCCCATTCTGACATGTCTATCCACGGCCTCCTCTACTGTAAAGATGAAGCCACACTCAGGTTGGAGGAACAACACCTTATATTCCGTCTGGGTAGCCTCCAACCTGATGGCTGAACATCGACTTCTCTAACTTCTGCTAATGCCCCACCTCCCCCTCGTACCCCATCTGTTACTTATTTTTATACACACATTCTTTCTCTCACTCTCCTTTTTCTCCTTCTGTCCCTCTGAATATACCCCTTGCCCATCCTCTGGGTCCCCCCCCCTTGTCTTTCTTCCCGGACCTCCCGTCCCATGATCCTCTCGTATCCCTTTTGCCAATCACCTGTCCAGTTCTTGGCTCCATCCCTCTCCTTCCTGTCTTCTCCTATCATTTTGGATCTCCCCCTCTCCCTCCAACTTTCAAATCCCTTACTCACTCTTCCTTCAGTTAGTGCTGACGAAGGGTCTCGGCCTGAAACGTCGACTGTACCTCTTCCTAGAGATGCTGCCTGGCCTGCTGCGTTCACCAGCAACTTTTATGTGTTTTGCTTGAAAATAGTTAATAAGTTGGCATCAAATTTATCAGCACTCTTGTGGAGCCATGTTTTAAAATGTAGTCTTGGTTCTAAGAAAGGAAAATTCATTACACTGGGAAGGTATATGATTACACCAGCTGGAGGTATGGGTATAATTGCAATTTCTTTCCACTGAACTCACCACATAAAACCTTCAGCATTGCTTTTAAAGTTTCTCATCTAATTTATTTTTGTCCAGAACTGATAGGCACTCAGAATTGAAAATACACTTGGACTAAGATGTTAACTGTCCTGCGCTATTACCAGTGGGATCATCAGTTGATCTCCCACCTGTCTTCAGGAGATTTGGCCCGCTTATGATCAAGACTCCCTCGAGGTGGTGGGCCAGCAGTGCTAAAGCACCACCTCCCACTGGTGAGTTTAAAAACTTGGCATCTGCCTCTATCAGAGTTGTTGGTCGCTTCCATCCAACAGACAGATTACTTGTCAGGTGTCTATGTAACTACTGAAGGGTTTGCAAGCTATGTATACACTGTTTGACTATCTGCCCCTCTGGACATACTTGGTCCACACCCATGCTGATCCTGTCTCTGCTGCCTCAGCTGCAGCCCTGCTGGTTGACTTGATCTCCCTTCTAGTGAAGCCAAGGTCACACAGCCACTTCTGGAGAGTGATCGCAATAAACCCACGGCAACCTACTTCGAATGGATAGCATGAGACCTTCCACCCTCTGTCTCTGCACTCTGATCTTATCTCTGCATATTTGGTTAACTTGCACTCGTGGGCTTCATCGATGTTGTCTTCCCGGGGGACTGTGAGTTTACAAATAATCTACTGGTGTCAGACCATACAATTATATCTGGATGCAATGTGCTGAAAGCTGTTTAATCCAGGAAACTGCCTTTCCCGTCCAGGTCGGCCTTGACACACCAGTCGTTGGCTGAAGAAAGTATGCTTGATCGTGAGCCTGTGCTGTACACCCTTGACTTGGAGCCTTCTTTCACAAATGATATGCGATGTTCTGTGCAGCATGGGGCATGAGATAAGTTGAGCTGCAGTCCTCTCTGCTCGGCTGCTTTTGTTACAACTTTGAAAACATTGTGATGTCTCCAAGTGTACATGCCGCTGGAAAGACTGACTCTGCATGCACTCAAGATATGTTGAAGTGTTCCCTTCTCGCCACAAGCAGCACACCTGTCTGTCTTATCTTCATACCAGGTGCTGAGGTTGGCAGGTGTTGGGAGCAGGTCGTACGCTGCTCTGCATAGAAAAGAAATGCGGAGCAGTTCCACCTGCCACAGAACATTCCAAGATAACTGTGCTCCTTTGGCACCTGTATGAATGTCGACTTGCACCAAGTTGAACACCCTAGCTCCTCTTCCTATAATTTTTTAAAATAACTTTTTCTGTAATCCTTATGAACCTGCAGAATAAGAATGAATATTAGGTAGTTTTCCCTTTCCAAAGGAAGAGTGAATGTGAATATTGACCTTTCAGGTATCCTGGCCCATAACATCAACTGTTTATTCCCCTCCATTGACACTGCCTGACCTGCTGAGTTCCCCTAGCAATTTAGTGTGTTACTCCGGATTTCCAGCATCTGCAGAACCTCTTGTGCTTATGTCACTCTGACGCATTTTCCTCTCTCTTGTGGAAAGTGCCACACAACTAGAGTGAGCAGGGATGGCCCAGAGAGGGAAGGGCACTTTAGTACATTCCAAGTTCCAAGAGGAGGAGGGTGCTGGCGTTGTGGGAAGGGCCTGCACGAGACTGTCAACTCTGACTGTGTGAAGTCATTGAAGGTGACTGTATCCTCATTCCTAATCCCCCTCATTTTTCATTCCCTCATCTCAAATTCTCTTTCAATTTTAAAGATTCGCTTACCTTCTGCTGTGTGCAAACCCCTGGTTTATTAAAACCCTTGATATTACCAGACACTCACACAGACTTTTGTAACTGTGAGCAAACATAGAATTGCAGTAACAGCCACGATGAGGAATCAACAAAGAACCTTCCAGCAAGTATTTAGGAGGCCAAAAGATTTGTTGGCCTTCACAGCAGGAAGATGTGTGTGGCAGTAAAAATGTCTGGCTGAAATTATACAAGGTCTCTAAGCGAGACCACGCTTGGTGTAACATGGACCATTTTGTTTTCCATACCTAAAACAGATTTAGTCACCATTGAAGCAGTGAGATGCATGTTTACCGGACTAATTTCCGGAATGGTGGGTCAGCCGTATGAGGGAAAATCAAGTGGATTGGGCTTGTATTTCCTGGAATTCAGAAGCATGAGAGAAGATAAAATTCTGACAGGCCAGGCAGAATGAATACAGAAGAATATGCAGACATCCCACCTGTCCCGGAAGTTCTGGGAGTCTCCCGCATATGAATAGTGGCTCCCTGATGCCCACAAATTATATACAATATCACGGAAACAAATTTTTTTGAGAGCAAGCGAGCGAGTGAGAGAAAGCAAGAGAGAGCACAAGAGCGACCACGAGAGAGAGAGCGCGCGTGCGAGAGAGAAAACAAGTGACAGCGCACGAGCGAGAGAGAGAGAGTGCGAGAGCAAGCAAGCAAGAGAGCGCGCGAGCGACCACGAGAGAGAGTGAGAGTGAGAGCACGCCATGGCAGAGTGTTCCAAAAAATATGTAAAACCTACGTCACCCCAGACTACACTAAAGTGTATCCCTGCCTAATAGGGGTCAAAATAATGACAGTGTTGCTCGCTGCACTGTTTGCAACAGTGACTTTTCTATTGCCCATGGTGGGTTAGGACTGTAAAAGACATGTTGAGGTGAGTTTAACAGGTGTCATTTGTTCATTAGCATAGCTAACGTTATTTAAACTAGCTGGCCAGCTGCTAAGGAGCTACTCTATTGCAGACATCCCACCTTTCCCGGAAGTTCCGGGAGTTTCCCGCAAATTGATGGTGCTACCTCCCTGATTGAGTTTTTGCAGAGTGGGATGTCTGAATATGTCCCCTTCCTGGGATCACAAAAGTAAGGTGTCTCAGGTTACATGGCAGCAGATTAAGGACAGAAATTAGAAGAATGTTCTTTTCACTCAGAGGATACTTTGAAATTGGGTGAAATTTCCAATTTGCTGTCACTAAGGGCAAGTCACTGAATATATTTAAGAACAAGATAGATGCATTTTTAGATACAAAATGCATGAAGGGGTATAGGAGAATGCAGGAAATGTAGTATTGAGGTAGGTAAGCAGCCAAAAATGGAGTAGGTTGAAAGGCTTAATGATCTACTGTGTTTCAATGTTTGTAAATGTGTAATTGACGAACTTTACTGTTAGCCCATTGTGCTGCTGACACCGCCACCCAGTGGCTAAAGCCTGAAAGTGCATATAAATTCACAGTGGTTTGATTTATCAGTTAAACATCTCTTTGGGAAATAAGAGAGGGTCAAATTTCTTCTACTATAAAGCTAATAAAAAGGTGAGGAAATGATTGTGATGGCAAAGAGCATAGAATCTCTTAGTTCCAACATACAAGGATGCATCAGAAACAAGAGAAAATCTGCAGATGCTGGAAATCTAAGCAATGCACACACAAAATGTTGGAGGAACTCAGTAAGTCAGGCAGCATCTATGGAAACGAGTAAACAGTTGACATTTCAGGCTGAGATCCTTCGTCAAATACAAGGATGCATTTTGCTGGTATTTACAGATCCAGTAAAGGTGAATTTTATCATTTGAGAGTACCATATTTGGAAAAGATGCATTTCTGACACAATTTTGCCAGCTGCAGGCAGAATTCATACAGAGACAAATGAGATCCAACTCTGCTTTCAAATGAGATCTCAATTCCATCTCTTATTAACTTGTTTTTAAACTGCAAGAATCAAAGTGGGAACATATTCTATTCCTTTTGACCGGCATCTTGTCATCTCGATTTGAGTAGTTTGCATCTGCACCATCCATACCCTCAGTAATAACCCACCAACAATGGTTGGCATCCGTCGGTCTCAAAGGACGATGGGTGATGCTGATCATCATCACAAGCCTGTGCGGAAGGTATGGAGATCCTGAGATGCCCAGTCGTCAAGATCCCCCTCTTGGCCTCACCAGTGTAGTCCAAAGGAAAGCTTATGAAAGCAATATGTTTGGCCCAGCTTGGCTGCAGAAGCTGCCAGAAGGATGTTCAATGACGTTCAGCCGTCTTGGGGGCTCCACTCTGGGTTTACTCCCGTAGCCTTCATCTCTCACAAGGCAGTGCGGCTATTCATCCACATCTAGGGATCCGGTTCATGAGAAACAAGGCATCTCCACATGCCAGTGAGCTTGTGTGTTAGTTGTGCAGGGCCAGACCTCCTTCCGTTCTCTGTAGTTCAGCCGAAAGTTTTCAGTCCGAAAGGAGCTCGGTTTCCTTCTGTTGACAGCGAGGAGGCATTCTGTGAGGCTTGCTGTTGGAGAGGCTATGTACTGGCAGGGAGCGACTTACACATGCAGCTCCCCTTTTCACAAGACTGCCAGCCAGCGGTGGAAGCTGAAAGCGAGAGCAACAAGCACTACCCACTACACTACCACACTAGATGCGTCACAACAACCATTCTGGCACCATCAACAATAACATGCATTTATATGAAACCTCCCTGGTTTCCTTGGCTGCGTAAGTCTAGCGAATACACACTCCGGTCCTGGCAAACCCACGAGACTGGGATGGCTCTCCCATCCCAAATCCCGGTTTGTGTGGATGCTGTGTAATTTGCAACCCTGTTACAACTCAGTGCCAAGAAATAACAGGCAGCACACTGCATATGATTAAAGGAATTATATTTATGAATCTTAACTAAAGGGTTAGTAAAGAAAAGAAAGAAAAAACAGTCAAATGTGTACAAGTTGGAAACATAGAAAACCTACAGTACAATACAGGCCCTTCGGCCCACAAAACTGTGCCGAACATATACTTACTTCAGAAATTACCTACGGTTACCCATAGCCCTCTATTTTTCTAAAATCCATGTACCCATCCAGGAGTCTCTTAAAAAACCCTAATGTATCCGCCTCCACCACCGTCACTGGCAGCCCATTCCACGCACTCACCACTCTCTGTGTAAAAAATTTACCCCTGACATCTCCTCTGTACCTACTTCCAAGCACCTTAAAAATGTGCCCTCTCATGTTAGCTATTCCAGCCCTGGGAAAAAACCTGACTATCCACACGATCAATGCTTCTCATCATCTTACACACCTCTATCAGGTCACCTCTCATCCTTCGTCGCTCCAAGGAGAAAAGGCCGAGTTCACTCAACCTATTCTCATAAGGCATGCTCCCCAATCCAGGCAACATCCTTGTAAGTCTCCTTTGCACCCTTTCTATGGTTTCCACATCCTTTCTGTAGTGAGGCAACCAGAACTGAGCACAGTACTCCAGGTGGGGTCTGACCAGGGTCCCATATAGCTGCAACATTACCTCTCGGCTCTTAAACTCAATCCCACTGTCGATGAATGCAAATGCACCGTATGCCTTCTTAACCATCGAGTTGACCTGTGCAGCAGCTTTGAGTGTCCTATGGACTCGGACCCCAAGATCCCTCTGATCCTCCACACTGCCAAGAGTCTACCATTAATACTATATTCTGCCATCATATTTGACATCAAAATGAACCACTTCACACTTATCTAGGTTGAACACTTCTCAGCCCAGTTTTGCATCCTATCGATGTCCCGCTGTAACCCCTGACAGCCCTCCACACTATCCACAACACCCCCCAACCTTTGTGTCATCAGCAGATTTACTAACCCATCCCTCCACTTCCTCATCCAGGTTATTTATAAAAATCACAGAGAGAAGGGTTTCCAGAACAGATCCCTGAGGCACACCACTGGTGACTGACCTCCGTGCAGAATATGACCTATCTACAGCTACTCTTTGCCTTCTGTGGACAAGCCAATTCTGGATCCACAGAGCAATGTCCCCGTGGATCCCATGCCTCCTTACTTTCTCAATAAGCCTTGTATGAGGTACCTTATCAAATGCCTTGCTGAAATCCATATACACTACATCTACGGCTCTACCTTCATCAATGTGTTTAGTCACATCCTCAAAAAATTCAATCAGGCTCATAAGGCACGACCTGCCTTTGATAAAGCCATGCTGACTATTCCTACTTGTATTACGCCTTTCCAAATGTTCATAAATCCTGTCTCTCGGGATCTTTTCCATCAACTTACCAACCACTGAAGCAAGACTCACTGGTCTATAATCTCCTGGGCTATCTCTACTCCCTTTCTTGAATAAGAGAACAATATCCGCAACCCTTTAATCCTCCAGAACCTCTCCCATCCCCATTAATGATGCAAACATCATCGTCAGAGGCTCAGCAATCTCCTCCCTTGCCTCCCACAGTAGCCTGGGGTACATCTCATCCAGTCCCGGTGACTTATCCAACTTGATGCTTTCCAAAAGCTCCAGCACATCCTCTTTCTTAATGTCTATATGCTCAAACTTTTCTGTCCACTGTAAGTCATCCATAAAATCGCCAAGATCCTTTTCTGTAATGAATACTGAAGCAAAGTATTCATTAAGTACCTCTGCTATCTCCTCTGGTCCCATACACACTTTTCCACTGTCACACTTGATTGGTCCTATTCTCTCAGGCCTTAACTTCTTGCTCTTCACATACTTGTAGAACACCTTGGGGTTTTCCTTAACCCTGTCCGCCAAGGCCTTCTCATGGCCCCTTCAGGTTCTCCTCATTTCATTCTTAAGCTCCATCCTGCTAGGCTTATAATCTTCTAGACCTCTATTATTACCTAGTTTCTTGAACCTTTCATAAGCTTTTCTTTTCTTCTTGACTAGACTTACAGCAGCCTTTGTACACCATGGTTCCTGTACCCTACCATCTTGTCTCTGTCTCATTGGAACGTACCTATGCAGAACTCCACGCAAATATTACCTGAATATCTGACACATTTCTTCCGTACATTTTCCTGAGAACATCTGTTCCCAATTTATGCTTCCAAGTTCCTGCCTCATATTTCCCCTCACTCCAGTTAAACACCTTCCTAACTTGTCTGTTCCTATCCCTATCCAATGCTATGGTAAAGGAGATAGAATTGTGAGCACTATCTCCAAAATATTCTCCCACTGAGAGATCTGATACCTGACCAGGTTCATGTCCCAGATCAAATACAGCCTCTCCTCTTGTAGGCTTATCTACATATTGTGTCTAGAAACCTTCTTGAACACACTTAACAAACTCCATCCCATCTGAACCCCTTGATCTAGGGAGATGCCAATCAATATTCAGGAAATTAAAGTCTCCCAACATGACAACCTGTTACTATTACACCTTTCCAGAATCTGTCTCCCTATCTGCTCCTCAATGTCCCTGTTACTATTGGGTCTTCTATAAAAAAACACCCAGTAGAGTTATTGACCCCTTCCTGCTCCTAACTTCCACCCAGAGAGACTCAGCAGACAATCCCTCCATGACTTCCTCCTTCTCTGCAGCCGTGACACTATCTCTGATCAGCAGTGCCACGCCCCCACCTCTTTTGCCTCCCTCCCTGTCCTTTCTGAAACATCTAAAGCCTGGCACTCTAAGTAACCATTCCTGACCCTGAACTATCCAAGTCTCTGTAATGGCCACAACATCATAGCTCCAAGTACTGATCCACACTGTAAGCTCACTCACTTTGTTCTTAATACTCCTTGTATTAAAATAGACACATCTTAAACCAGCGGTCTGAGCACATCCCTTCTCTATCATGTGTCTATCCTCCCTATTGCACTGTCTACAAGCTTTCTCTATTTGTGAGCCAACCGCCTCTTCCCCAGTCTCTTCAGTTCAGTTCCCCCCCCCCCCAACAATTTATATGCTCCCCAATAGCCTTAGCAAACCTCCCTGCCAGGATATTGGTCCCCCTCAGATTCAAGTGCAACCCATCCTTTTTGTACAGGTCACTCCTGCCCCAAAAGAGGTCCCAATGATCCAGAAATCTGAATCCCTGCTCCCTGTCCCCTGCTCCAATCCCTCAGCCACACACTTATCCTCCACCTCATTGTATTCCTGTACTCACTGTCATGTGGCACAGGCAGTAATCCCGAGATTACTACTCTTGTGGTCCTGCTTTTCAACTTCCTTCCTAACTTCCTGTGGTCTGTTTTCAGGACCTCCTCCCTTTTCCTGCCTATGTCGTTGGTATCAATATGTACCACAACCTCCGGCTGTTCTCCTTCCCACTTCAGGATATGGTGGACGTGGTCAGAAACATCCCGGACCCTGGCACCTGGGAGGGAAACTACCATCCGCATTTCTTTCCTGCATCAACAGAATCGCCAGTCTGACCCCCTAACCATAGGGTCCCCTATCTCTGCTGCCATTCTCTTCCTTTCCCTACCCTTCTGAACCACAGGGCCAGACTCTATGCCAGAGGCAAGGCCACTGTTACTTCCCCCAGGTAAGTCATCCCCCCCCCAACGGTACTCAAACAGGAGTACTTATTGTTAAGGGGGACAGCCACAGGGGTACTCTCTGGTATCTGACTCTTGCCCTTCCCTCTCCTGACTGTTACCCACTTACCTGTCTCCCAAGGCTCTGGAGTGACTACCTGCCTATAACTCCTCTCTATCACCTCCTCACTCTCCCTGACCAGACGAAGGTCATCGAGCTGCATCTCCAGTTCCCTAACACGGTCCCTAAAGAAATGCAACTTGACACACCTGGCGCAGATGTGACCGTCCGGGAGGCCGGGAGTCTCCCAGACATCCCACCTCTGATACCCAGTACAGTACACCAGCCTCATAAACATACTTCCTAATCCTATTTTTCACAAGTAACTTAACTCAGCTCTACCCGTTATCACCAAAGCCCTGTTGAACCAAAGCCCTCCTACTCTGACTCCCTCTACCCCAAAGCCCGCCCTATAAAGCTGTCTTCTTTTTAAACGCTTCGCACTGGTCTAACTTGCTGACATCCACGTGCCAGTTATGCCTTGATTGAACCACTAAATAAAAAACTGTCTCCTTTCAAACTCTTCTCGCTGTTCTAATTGGCTGGAGCTCAACTCTTCCCAAAATTCATATTCACCGATCCTCAGTCGATCTTGGCTCCTGGCTCCATCAAATCACAGTCCCCCACCAGGTCGAGTCCTACAACTGGTTCTCTCTCCATCTCCCGCTGAATAAATGACCCAGCTCACATTCGAAAGCACCCGTTATCTCTAACCATAACCCAAATACTGCTTCTACAGAAAGACCATTACGTTAGCAGTGAAACTTTTCCCAGGGTATTACATATATGATTCCCTTAATTTAGTGAAACAGTCCAAAATTTTGAAAGAGCTCAAATTTTCAGAGGTTGGGAGATGGAAGGCCTGAACCTTTCGAACAGCCACACTAGAGGGAAGAAAAGGATGCTTGATATCATTAGCCACAGATGAACCCTGTGAGGATGGAGGACACTGCTCCAGAGGAGGTGACCTAGGTGACAGAGGATAAATAGTTTGAAACTTCAGTTCTGGGTCAAATAGGATTCCTCCCACTTTTAAATCTCTTACTAACTCTTCCTTCAGTTAGTCCTGATGAAGGGTCTCGGCCTGAAACGTCGACTGTACCTCTTCCTAGAGATGCTGCCTGGCCTGCTGCGTTCACCAGCAACTTTGATGTGTGTTGCTTGAATTTCCAGCATCTGCAGAATTCCTGTTGTGTTCGAATTTATTGTCACTGACTTAGGTGATGGGAATTTTGTTGCTTTGCGGTAGCAGTACAGTGGAAGAACAGAAAAATCTGCAAATTACTAAATGCTCATGGGTTCATGGACTGTTCATAAATCTAACAGCGGATAGGAAGAAACTGTTCTTAAAAAGTTGGGTATGGATCTTCAGATTCTGTACCTCCTCCCCAGCAGTACTAACATGATGTGAGCATGTCCCAGATGATATTTAGCCTCCAATGCACAGGATTGCAAGAGGCCGCAGAGGGCTGTAGACTTAGACACACCCATCATGGGCAAAACCCTCCCGCTATTGTGAGCACCTTCAAGAGGTGGTATGGCCACGTCTATTATTAAGGACCCTCACCATCCAGGACATGCCCTCTTCTCCTTACTACTATTAGGGAGGAACCTGAAGACCCACACACAATTTCTTCCTCTCCCCATCATCAGATTTCTGAACAGTGCAGGAACCCATGAACATCTCTTGTTACTCCATTTTACACATTATTTATTTATTTAAGTGATTTACAGTCACTTTATATCTTTGCTGCAAAACAAAAAGAAATCACATCTTACAGTAAGACAGTGGTAATAAATCTGATTCTGATTCTAAATGCTGAGCAGTAATCAAAAGATAGTAACCTAATGCAAACACCTCATGCATTTTCTAGCTGCACCAAAGCTGGACGGAGAGAGCCTGTAAGAACGTGTCTGTTGTAGACCTGTTGTGGCAGTAGGAGAATCGCAGTGGCTCCAGGTCCTTGCTCAGTAGGAGTTATTTCTAGCCCCGACAACCTCTCAACACACTTCATTACAGTGTATAGGTGATGGTTATTGAGGCAGCCTGTAGGTTTTTGTAAATAAAATAGCAGAGGTGTTAATTTAAGAAGCTTAAGAGAAACCGTAGCAACTCCTTTTTTTTCAACCAAACACAGAACATAAAAGCACAGTTAAAAAAACTTCACATCATTACATCATCACATCAGACCAGCCTCTTAAAGTGAACCCCAACTCAATGGCGGTGGTTGTGAATTATGCATGCCTCATCCCTTACAGTAAACTACACAGGATCCCACAGAATTACCAAAACCGGCATTGAGAGCCTGTCCAGAGCTTGAATGAGCTGCCTGGCTCAGGTCCTATTGCCCATGGGTGGAGCAATAGCAGGTGCCCCTGGCTCACCCAGAGGTGTGATGACACACTCCTGGTCATGCGGTGATGCCGCGCGGCGTGGCAGTGGAATCCACCAAATCTTGGTGGGCCAGTTTAAGGTGACCTACCAAAATATGTTCAGGTTTACCTCTCCTCTCTACAATAACCAAAATGTAGAACAGGCCATCGTAAGGGGGACTAAAGGGATGTTGGAGTGCATCATGGCTAGGTGCAGAGGAACTGAGTTTACTGAGGGAGGGCGGAATGCTGCTGAGAGGCCGACCAGGCGTACGTGGCATAAGGAATAAAATCACCTGGCATTCGTAATGGCTGTCCATATATCAACAATCGCAGATGACTGCAGAACCCCCTTTGGAGCCATTATGAGCCCCAGCAGGACCCACGGGAGATGATCATGCCAACATTCATCTGTTAGGGAAGCCCTCAGAGGAGTAGTGAAACCACTCACATAGGCCATTGGATTGCGGGTGATATGCTGTGGTGAAAAGAAGCCTAATCTTGAGGTTCTGGGCCATCGCAGCCCAGAGGTCTGATGTGAATTGAGGACTGTTGTCAGAGGAAATATCAGATGGGGTGCCAAACCGAGCAACCCAGGTGCCGATGAATGCTGGAGCCATGTCTGTGACCATCATCGATGCTACAGGGACAACCTCTGGCCACCTGGTGGTACGGTCCACCATGGTAAAAGGTGCGTAGAACTGCAGGAGGATGGAAGAGGACCAACCAGGTCTACATTGACATGGTCAAACCGTTGCTCAGGGATCTCAAAAGGTGCCAGCGGTGTCTGAACATGATGGTTAATTTTTGCCCGCTGGCACTCCACACAAGCTGCAGTCCAATCACACAGGTTCTTTCTGAGGCTGTGCCACTCAAACGTTAGTGCAGCCAGTTTCTGTGAGGCCTTCCAGCCCAGATACGAGAGGCCATGTATAGAGTCGGAAACAGTCCATCGCTAGTTTGCAGGCACTATGGGGGCGAGGATGACTGGTTGAGACATCACACAGGACAGGGACTCTAGCTTACCTGAACTTAATGTCGGCCATCCGCAGGCCCATGACTGCTGTTTGGTAAGCCTGGAACTCTGGGTCAGTAACTTGTCAGCTGCCATGCCGGTATAGTCAACCCCTATGTGTTTGACCTCAATAGCTGGCCGTGAGAGGCAATCGGCCATGGTGTTGTTTTTCTCCTTGATATCTTGTATATCTGTTGTGAACTCGGATATGTAGGCCAGGTGGTGTTGCGGCCGTGAAGACCAAGGGTCTGATATTCTGGCCATCGTGTGCACGATGTCAACGATCGCTGTGAAATGGCAACCCTCTAGAAGAAAACAAAAATGGCCGACAGCTGGATGGAGACTGAGATGCTTGCGGTCAAACTTGCTGTACTTCGGGGGGAGGGAGGGGGGTTGAAGCTGCTGACTGAAGAAGGTGATTGGCTGCCACACGCCTCCAACCAACTGTTCGTGCACAGCACCCACAGTGTCGGTAGTAATGGCTATAGGTGCGTTGGGGAATAAGTGTGCCAGTAGGGTCACACTGGAAAGATCTCGTTTGGTGTCATCAAATAGTCTGGTCATGTCCACGGACCAGTCTAGCATGCGATTGGGGCATTACATTTAAGGGCACTATACAAGGGGAGCACAAGTTCAGCAGCCCACAGAATGCAGTGGTGACAGAAATTCACCATGACTAGAAATCTGTCGTTTTTCAGTTATGTGGGGCAGTGGGAAATTTATAATAGCAGTAGCTTTGATGGGAGGGATTTTGAGCATGCTGCAATGAGCATTGAGCGATGGCCAAGAAAGTCAATGATTGTCAACCCAAACTGGCATTTAGCAGGATTAATAATCAACCCGTGTTGTTTTTTTTTAAAGGCATCCATTAGTCTTGCAAGACCATGGATCTGCGCCTGGAAAGTTTTCACTCTCCAGGGTGCAGGCCTGGGCAAGGTTGTATGGAAGACCAGCAGTTGCCCATGCTGCAAGTCTCCCCTCTCCACAACACCAATGTTGTCCAAGGGAAGGGCATTAGGACCCATACAGTTTGGCACCAGTGTTGTCGCAGAGCAACGTGGGATTAAGTGCCTTGCTCAAGGACACAATACGTTGCCTCGGCTAGGGCTCGAACTCACGACCTTCAGGTTGCTAGTCCAATGCCTTAACCACTTGGCCACGTGTTGTTTTAAGCACTCAAAAAAAAAGTGTGTGGAGATGAGACATGTGTTCGGGTTTGGGTCCATTGGTGACAAGTATGTCATCCAGGTAAATAAAACGAAAATCTAAGTCTTTTAATACAAAGTCCATCAGCCATTGGAAAGTCTGTGCTGCATTTTTCAGCCCTAACAGCATGCGCAGAAACTCAAAGAGGGTTTATCACAGCCATTTTGGGAACGTCTTCCAAGCACGCAGGCAGTTGATGCTCACTAAGTCAACTAAGAAAAAATTAACTTTCCGGCTAAATGTGTCAAAAAGTCTTAGATGTGTGGAACCGGGTAATGATCAAGGGCGGTGACCTTGTTAGGGCGTTGGTGATCACCACATGGGCAACCACTTCTGGGCTTGACCTGTGTACAATGCCAAGCCCCTTCACATTAGCAAACTCAGTCTTTTCTGGGTCCAGTCCTACGCGTGCAGGCACGGACCAGCAGGCCAGCTGTGGGATGTGGTGCTCAACTCAAAGTTTTGAGACCGTAGTGGAGAATGTGGGCTTGGTGAGGTTTGGGAACTCGCCCAGACGCGGAGTAAACTCACATGCGGTGGTGCATGTGCTTGACAGAAATGTTGTGGGGAACTTACTTGCAGAGCAGGGTAACGAGCCAAAGTCCTTGACACCCACAAACCGGCAGTACTTAAGATCAATTAATAGTCCATGAGCACACCGGAAATCTGCACCAAACAGAGGTCTAGTCACTTTAGCCAGGATGAAGTCCCATGTGTAACGTTGCCCACTGAAACAGAGTGTCACCCGTCGTGTCCCGTAAGTCTGGATCCTCCAGCGAGGTTTCGCTGCTCTTTGGCTTCTGATCAATAGGTGACGCTGGCAGCACACTCACTTGAACACCCATGTCACCCCGGAAACGTCAGCCTGAATGGGTGTCTGTGGTGGACAGGAGACCACCCTGGCAGCTGGAAGCCCCGGTGCTCACAGACCTCTGATGTCCCGGTGTGCTGGTACTGTTGAAGCCGGAAGGTGGTCGGCACTTCCTGGGTCCATGCCAAAGCGAGCATGGTAAAAGCACAGACCCAGTGTAGTCTGCCTCGCAGCATGGGCGTGCATATGTTGGAGACTTATCGGGACAGGGAAAGGAGAAGGACCTATGCACCTCTGCCTGATTGAGTGCATTTTAGCCATTTTAGCAAGCTCCCTACAGTCATTCACAAGTGTATTACCAAGGGCTATGTGAACTGGCTAAAGTATTTGCTGCATGAGAAGTTCTTTAAAAATAAAACAATGATGGTGATTTCCCAGGAGAGACAGCACGTGGTCCATTAGCTCTGAAGGCCTAGATTCCCCAGACCTAGCTCCTAGCTGGGGGTGGGATCTGTTTGGTGCGCTCAAACTCCGATAGTCCAAAACTCAGTAATAGATAAATATTCAGCATGTCATATTTATTGTGTTCGAGCAGACTCACCACTCTCACTGCCATGGAACTACGAAGCAAAGCTACTATCTGGTAATATCTGGTGTTGTCCACAGAGTTCTCTTGCAGCACAAACCAAGCGATGGCATTTTGCACCCAAAGCTCTGGCAGTTTCAAAGCGACTGCATTGGCTGCTGTGTTGAATAACTCTGGAATCATCCTGGAGCATCGGGGTTTTCATAAATAAAACGGCAGAGTCGTTTTAAGTTTAAAGGAAAACGTAACAACTACTTTGTCATCCACCGAACATCATGTCAGACCAGCCTCTTAAAGTGAGCCGGCGCTCAATATCGGTGGTTGTGAATTATGTAATAGGTTTCAACTTCTTGTTACCCTACAAGCTCCCCCTGCTCTCCCTGGGAACCACAACAATTCTGCCCCTTCAAAACAGGTGGGAACCTTAGACTGCATCAGTGAGAGTTTGAGGATGTCCTTGACCACTACAGCCAGTGGTCACCACAGATTTTGTACGCTGCCAAGTACACCATTGGAGCCAAATGCTTTCCGAGGGTTCATCCTCCTGAAGGATATTCGGGTGTCAGCCTCTGAGACAGAGATCATATGGTTGCCAGATACTGTGGGGACTCACACAGGTGAAGTTTTAATGTCTCATTTGAAAGCAGGCATAAAAGGCACTCAGGTAATCTGTGAGTGAAGTACCTTCGCCACTTGTGCTGTCAGGGTTCACCTTATAGGAAGTAATTGCTTGCAAATCCTGCTACAGCTGTCTCACATCTGTCTGTGTCACTAACCTCCCATAGAAATGCCTTTTCACTCTCACAATGGCCTTCCACACGTCATATCTGGACTTCCTGTAGGGTTTTGGATCGCCAGCCTTGAACATCACAGATCTAGCCATCAGCGGACTGCAAATCCCCTGATTCATTCAGAGCTTCTGTTTTGGGAAGACGTGGTATGTTATTGAAGAGACACGGTCATTCACAGTCTTGGTGAAGTCAATGATGGCTGAGGCGCTCTTGTTCAGATCTGAAGGCGGATCCCCAAACATGGTCCAGTCCACTGATTCAAAACAGTCTTGGAAGAGTCCTCTGCCTCCCTTCACCACCCTCACCACTGGAGCTGTGGTCCTCAATCTCTGCCCATATGCTGGGAAGACAAGTACAGCCAGGTGATCAGTCTTGCCCAAGAGTGGACATGGGATGGGATGGCAAGGTAAGCATGACGATGGTATAAGAGTGATAGAGTGTGTGGGCTCCTCTAGTTCTGCAGGTGATTTTAGAGGTAGCTGGTCAGAGACTTCTTCAAGCTGGCCTGGTTGAAGTTCTCCATGATGATTAGGAAGACATCAGCATGCACCGTCTGATGGTTGTTCAGCTCCTCTTGACATCTGCCAGGGATGGAGCACACTCTGCAACAGGATGTCGGCGGAGAGCTCCCCTGGCAGGTAGAATGGATGACACTGGACCACCAGGTTGGGGAAACGTGACTGAGACAGAATTGTAACGTCTATTTAAAGATATGCCAATATGTTACAAGCATAGATGTGTCAAGGGTGAGATTTGAAGTGGAGGTTCAGGATGGTAGATGTAAAATGGAGAGGGACAATGCCAATATTAAGGAAGGCCAGCTAACATGGAGACAATGAAGGGAACTCAGGGAGTCAGGAAATTACTGTGGAACTAAGGGAAGAATGATGGAGCTCATGTAAAAATAAGCTCAATAAGAGCATGATGGGGAGGTAGGAGAGAATGAACCTCAGGTATAGGTGTTTGACTTTACATTATGAGGACACTCAGTCCTCAGTTATTGTCATTTAGAAAAGCATGCATGCATTAAGAAATGATACAATGTTCCTCCAAAGTGATATCGTAGAAAAACAGGACAAACCAAAGACTAACATTGACAGAACCACATAATTATAACATATAGTTACGGCATTGCAAGGCAATACCATAATTTGATAAAGAGCAGACCATGGGCATGGTTAAAAAAGTCTCAAAGTCTCAATCGACTCCTGATAGTCCCCGATAGCAGGCGGCAAAAGGAAGAAACTCCCTGCCATAAACTTCCAGGCACCAACAACTGCCGATGCATTGGAAGCACCTGACCACAGCCAACACTGAGGCTGTCTGTCCGAAAACTTTGAGCCTCCAACCAGCCCCTCCGATACAGTCTCCCAAGCGTCTTCGACCTCGCCCCAGCTGACAAAACAAGCAAAGCCGAGGAGTCAGGGCCTTCTCCTCCGGAGACTCCGGACCACACAGTAACAGCGGCAGCGAAGCGGGCATTTCATAAGTTTCTCCAGATGTTCCTCTGTACTCACATGTCTGTCTTCATCAAATCAGAATTGTGCACGGTATCCTACTTGACACATAACAGATATCATTCACCAGAGAGGCTGCGCGCGCTGCGTTGCGCGGCCATCTTCTCCTCCTCCATTATCACAATAAAAGAAGATGTTTAATTGAAATATCACAATGAAAGAAGATGTTTAATTGAAAGATCACAATGAAAAAAGATGTTTAATTCCCATGATTAATACATCTACTCATTGGATTTGTTAGAAGGGTGAGGGAAGGAAATAGATGTGAGGACTTGAAACTATTTGAATCATGAAAAGAGAAGCCAGGTGTTTTCTTTACATTGACCTTCAAGTTCCCTAATATTGATAAAAAGAGGATTAGATGGGGCAGAATGTGTTAGGTATGTCCATGAAGTATTCCTGGCCAACTAGAGGAGAGGCTATACCAGATCTAGTACTGGCAATGAACCTGGTCAGGTGACAGATCTCTCAGTGGGTGAGCATTTTGGAGACAGTGACACTACTCGCTAAAGTTTAGCATGCCCTTGGATAAGGACAGGAGCAGATGTTATAGGAAAGAATCCAAATGGGAAAGGGCTAATTATGATACTACTAGGCAGGAACTTGGGAAGTGTAAATGGGGAACAGATGTTCTCAGAGAAATGTACAATGGAAATGAGACAGCTGTTTAGGGAGCACTTACATGGGGATCTGGATATATTTGCCTCATTGAGACAGGGAAACGATGATTGGGTGAAGGAACCACGGTTGACAGGAGAGGTGGAACACTTAGTCAAGAGATAGAAAGAAGCATACTTAAGGTTTAGGTAGCAAAGATCAGACAGGGCTCTTGAGTTATAAGGCAGCCAGGAAAGAGCTTAGGAGAGTTAGAAAGGGACATGAGAAGACCTCAGCAAGTAGGATTAAGGAAAATCCAAAGGCATTCATACCGTCCCAACCGTTCAACAGACGACGCCATTGCCATCACCCTCAATCTGGCCCTAACCCACCTGGACAAAAAAGACACTATGCTGTTCATAGACTTCAGTTCAGCATTCAACACAATCATTCCTCAGAAACTGATTGGAAAGCTGAGCCTACTGGGCCTGAACACCTCCCTCTGCAACTGGATCCTGGACTTCCTGACTGGGAGACCTCAATCAGTCCGGATTGGAAGCAGTACCTCCATCACCATTGCACTGAGCACGGGGCCCCCCAGGGCTGTGTGCTCATTCCACTGCTGTTCACTCTGCTGACCTATGACTGTGCTGCAACACACAGCTCGAACCACATCATCAAGTTCGCCAATGACACGACTATGGTGGGTCTCATCAGCAAGAACGATGAGTCAGTATACAGAGAGGAGGTGCAGTGGCTAACGGACTGGTGCAGAGCCAACAACCTGTCTCTGAATGTGAACAAAACAAAAGAGATGGTTGTTGACTTTAGGAGGACACGGAACGACCACTCTCCGCTGAACATCGATGACTCCTCCGTAGAGATCGTTAAGAGCACCAAATTTCTTGGTGTTCACCCGGCAGAGAATCTCACCTGGTCCCTCAACACCAGCTCCATAGCCAAGAAAGCCCAGCAGCGTCTCTACTTTCTACGAAGGCTGAGAAAAGTCCATCTCCCACCCCCCATCCTCACCACATTCTACAGAGGTTGTATTGAGAGCATCCTGAACAGCTGCATCACTGCCTGGTTGGGAAATTGCACCATCTCGGATCGCAAGACCCTGCAGCGGATAGTGAAGTCAGCTGAGAAGATCATCGGGGTCTCTCTTCCCGCCATTACAGACATTTACACTAGATGCTGCATCCGTAAAGCAAACAGCATTGTGAAGGACCCCACGCACCCCTCACACAAACTCTTCTCCCACCTGCCATCTAGCAAAAGGCACCGAAGCATTTGGGCTTTCACAACCAGACTATATAACAGTTTCTTCCCTCAAGTCATCAGACTCCTCAATACCCAGATCCTGGACTGACACCAACCTACAGCCCTCTACTGTGCCTATTGTCTTGTTTATTATTTACTGTAATGCCTGCACTGTTTTGTGCACTTTATGCAGTCCTGGGTAGGTCTGAGTCTAGTGTAGTTTTGTGTTTTTTACGTAGTTCGGTGTAGTTTTTGTATTGTTCATGTAGAACCATGGTCCTGAAAAACATTGTCTCATTTTTACTGTGTACCGTACCAGCAGTTATCGTCGAAATGTGACTTGGTATGTGAAGAACAGGAGGATGATGAGAGTGAGTGTTGGACTGATCAGGAGTAAAAGAGGAAATGTTCCTGGAGTTGGAAGAGTAGGGGAGGTCCTTAATGAATACTTTGCTTCAGTATTCACCAGTGAGAGGGATCTTAACGAATATGAGGTCAGCATAGAACAGACTAATGTGCAGGAGCATGTCTTGATTAAGAAAGAGGATGTGTTGGAACTTTTGAAAAACATTAGTTTAGATGTCCCTAGGACTGGGTGTGATATATTGTCACAGCTTACTACAGTAAGTGTGGGAAGAGATTGTTGCACCATTGGCAGTGATCTTTGCAAATTTCATGATGTGAGTTAGTGATAATAAACCTGCGAATTATAGACCAGTGAGTCTTACATCAATGGTGGGCACAGATTCTTAGAGACAGAATTAGTGAGCACTTGGACAGCACAATCTAAATAGAGATACTTAGCATGGTTTTGTGAGGGGCAGGTCATGTCCCATGAACCTGATTGACTTTTTCCTGAAGTGACAAAAGTAATTGAGGAAAGCAGCGTGATGGATGTGGATTTTAGAAAGACATTCAAAAAAGTTCCCCATGGTAGACTCATTCAGAAAGTAATATGGATTTTAGAAAGTAGTGTGGTGGATGTGGATTTTAGCAAGGCATTTGAGAAAGTTTCCCATGGTAGGGTCATTCAGAAAGCAAGGAGGCATGGGACCCAGGGAAACTTTGCAGCATGGATTCAGGATTGACTTGCCCACAGAAAGCAGAGGGTGGTAGTAGATGGAGCATATTTGACCCGGGGATCCAAAACTAATCGTGTTCTGCAGGGATCTGTTCTCCGTCCCCTGCTCTTTGTGATTTTCATAAATGACTCAGATGAGGAAGTGGAAGGGTGGTGGTGTGTGGATGGTGTAGAATGTTGTCACAGGTGATTACAGGACATTGGTTGGATGCTGAGCTGGGCTGAGAAATGGCAGCTGGAGTTCAATTCAGAATTGTGTGAAGTGATACACTTTGGAAATCAAACTTAAAGATAGCATGCAGTGTTAATGGAAAGGTTCTTAGCAGAGTGGAGGAACAGAGCGATCTCGGGGTCCACATCCATAGATGCTTCAAAGTTGCCGTGCAAGTTGAGAGAGTGGTTAAGAAGGCGTATGCTGCACTGGCCTTCATTACTCGGAGGTTTGAGTTCAATTGCCATGAGGCAATGTTACAGCTCTACAAAACTCTGGTTAGACTACACTTGAAGCAGTGTGTTCAGCTCTGGTCAGCTCATTATAGGAAGAATGTTGATGCTTTACAGAGGGTGCGATGGAGATTAACCAGAATGCTGCCTGGATTACAGGGGAAGTCTTATGTGGGAAGCTAAGCAGGCTGGGACTTTTTCCTTTGGATTTTTTTTACAGAGAGAATAGTAAGTGCACGGAATGCACTGCCAGTGGTGGTGGTAGAGGCAGATACATTAGAGACATTTAAAAGACTCCTAGATAGGCACATGGATGAAAGAAAAATAGAGGGAAATATGGGAGAGAAGGGTTAGATTGATCTTGGAGGAGGTTAAGAGATTGACACAACATTGCAGGCCAAAGGGCCTGTATTGTTCTGTAATGTTCTATGATCTAGGAATGTGATTTCTCTTTTTTTAGCTGTCCAGGATTATCTTTGAATGTAAATAATAAATACTGTAGGACATTATGAGCGGTCCAGCTAGGGTTTACAATAAATGGCCAATATAAACATCCAGCATAAACACTCAAGTGAGGAGCAGGAAGGCAAAGGCAACATCAGAGCAAATGGCAACGGTGGTGTTGTGCTGCAGAAAGGAGGTAGAGATGTTGGAATAAAAGGTTAGCGCTTGAAGAAATAATGGCTGACTCATGTTACCTCTGGTCGACCATTTAAGTGGCGTTGTCTTCCTCAAAAACTAGCCCAGCGGCTGAGCACAAATGTAATCAGCAGAGAAGTCAGATACCCTCCACAGAGCTGGCATAAGGATTGAATCAACTGATACCGCAAATGGATTGTATATTTTTGTTTGGTATCAGAATCAGGTTTATTATCACTGGCATGTGTTGTGAGTTGTTAACTTAGCAGCAGCAGTTCAATGCAATACATGATCTAGAAGAAGAAGTAAATCAATTACAGTATATGCATATTGAATATATTAAAAATCATGCAAAAACAGAAATAATATATTAAAAAAGTGAGGTAGTGTTCATGGGTTCAATGTCCGTTTAGGAATTGGATGGCAGAGGGGAAGAAGCTGTTCCTGAATCGCTGAGTGTGTGCCTTCAGGCTTCTGTACCTCCTACCTGATGTTAACAGTGAGAAAAAGGCATGTCCTGGGTGCTGGAGGTCCTTAATAATGGACGCTGCCTTTCTGAGACACTGCTCCTTGAGGATATCCTGGGTACTTTGTAGGCTAATACCCAAGAAGATGGAACTTTATTTTATATCCTCAGTGTTTATAATGACCTTCATGAAATTAAAGATGTTTCTTGGTACATTTGTTAATTATTAACAACTTTAGTATTTACAGTGGTATGCAAAAGTTTGGGCACCCCTGGTCAAAATTTCTGTTACTGTGAATAGCTAAGCGAGTAAAGGATGAACTGATTTCCAAAAGGCATAAAGTTAAGGATGACACATTTCTTTAATATCTTAAGCAAGAAAACTTTTTTATTTCCATCTTTTACAGTTTCAAAATAACAAAAGGAAAAAGACCCGAAGCAAAAGTTTGGGCACCCTGCATGGTTAGTACTTAGTAACACCCACCTTGGCAAGTATCACAGCTTGTAAACGCTTTCTGTAGCCAGCTAAGAGTCTTTCAATTCTTGTTTGGGGGATTTTTGCCCATTCTTCCTTGCAAAAGACTTCTAGTTCTGTCAGATTCTTGGGCCGTCTTGCATGCACTGCTCTTTTGACGTCTATCCACATATTCTCGATGATGTTTAGGTCAGGGGACTGTGAGGACCATGGCAAAACCTTCAGCTTGCACCTCTTAAGGTAGTCTATTGTAGATTTTGAGGTGTGCTTAGGTTCATTATCCTGTTCTGGAAGCCATCTTCTTTTCATCTTCGGCTTCTTATACCGACGGTGTGATGTTTGCTTCCAGAATTTGCTGGTATTTAATTGAATTCATTCTACAACAGGATGATGAACTGTGAAAGATGGAAATAAAAAAGTTTTCTCACTTAAAATATTAAATAAATGTGTCATCTTTAACTGTATGCCTTTTGGAAATCAGTTCATCTTTTACTCGCTTAGCTATTCACAGTAACAGAAATTTTGACCGGGGTGCCCAAACTCTTGCATGCCACTATATATCTGTTTGAATTGTTTAAAGTTATTTGATTTTTTAATAAAATATTTGCAATCAACTTAAGTGTCTTTGACAACAAGCTATCAAAATGTCATCAGGACATTTGTGGGAGTTAGGGCCTCAGGATATGCTGCCCATATCCCAGTCACTGGCTGCTGACTGCTTTGCTTAAGGATTGCCATGGTAACAAGGCCTTATTTAAATGGTGCCACATAAAGTAAATGTAGCTGTAGGAAAAGAGTGGGAGGCAGTTGGATCAAAAGTGATTTGGTCCCCTGTGTTGAATGGAAGGCCAAAGACTGGACACTTGGGAATTTGAAAGTACAATCATAAGTGGCCTACTGAGAGATTTTCCTCCAGATAATGTGCAGAAGGACATGAGATTGTAAAGGGAAAGAATACTTACTGGGGGAAGGTCCCCAGGGTATATCAGACGTAACCTTGGCTGAAAACAAGATGACAATCAAGGATTTAGAAAAATGACTAACAGGACTAATTCATCTCTGAAGTCTCCCGTCATGGACAATCCCACAGGTTTGACAAAGTCTTGTTACCCTTCTCGAGCTCCATGGATTGCACGATATCTGTGTGAAGGCTTTTAGGATGCAGATGGACATTGCATACCATCTACCACCAAGGGTAAGATCTTAGCCCAATGGTGGACAGATGCAAAGTAACTGTAGAGCAGGTTCTGATGTGCAGGCTCAGCCCTCACCTACAAAACATACAGTACATACACTCTGACCACATATACACACATGCAGAGCAACTGGCTTTCAACTGCCTCAGCTAACAGCTGCAGTGTAATGTCTTACCAGTGAATTAAAATGGAAGCACAATATTGAACTTTGACTGAAAATGAACAAAAAAACAGATATCCCAAGGGATAATCCATTTTCATCTAATAAGCCTGGTAACCACACATATAAAATGATCAAAATAGTTTTCCTTCGCTGATCTTCGCAGGAATCCATAAACAACTGCTGAAATGCCGACAAGAGGTATTTTCTGACTCACACATTCTTGACAGTACTAGATTTACTGGTCTTGACACAGCTTGTGCAGTGATGCACAGTTAATTTCACAGGATTCTCTGCTTTATCCCTAACCCTCCACTTCAAACATACAGGTAACAAGAGCTTTTTAAATATATTAAACCTCCATATCAAATAGCAGCCTCAAGGACCACACAAAGCCACATGAAATGTCAGAACAATGAAGTTTTGTGAAACATCGTAACCAAATATTATAACTGTAATTATCTTCACGTGGAGAACGACATATCCCGAGAAGACGTTGTGGTGCTACATATAAATCTTTTTCTTCAGTTTTGAAATATTAATCTGTTGAAAACTTGATGGAAGCCTGCTCGCCAGGAATGCATCCCTATTGGCATTGCCTTTCCCTGAACAGTGGTGATATGAAAATTTGCATCGCAGACTCGAGATCTGCTGCTTGGAACGCCTTTTACTCTGGAGCACTGGGAGCACTGCTCCAGAAGGTTATCTATTGCCACTCTGTCAAGGGGAATAATTAACTAATGGTTCAGATGTGCAAATCCCATGGAACTAGCACGCCACCAATCACCAGCATTAAACCCGCAATACGGGTTGTACATAGAGCATCAGACTTGAGAATCACGCGGTAGGTTCTGGAAATCTAAATGGGAAACAAGACGAGAAGCCATAGGAAAATGAGTAGTCACATTAACTGCACTCCTCTTCCTGTTCCCCATTCAGTCACAGCCTGCCATAGATCTAGTTTGACATACTTGTCATTGACGACTTGGTGGTTCAGTCAATAGTGGTGCTTTTGGATCACTCTTGATCATCACCCAGAGTATATTCAGCACGGTTGATACCTTCAGTTTATAAGACCATAAGAACATAAGATATTGGAGCAGAAGTGGGTCATTTGGCCCATCAAGTCTGTTCCGCCATTCAATCATGGCTGATCCAATTCTTCCAGACATCCCCACTCCCCTGCCTCCCCATTCCCTTTGATGACCTGGCTAATCAAGAATCTATCTATCTCTGCCTTAAATTCACCCAATGATTTGGCCTCCACAGCCACTCGTGGCAACAGATTCCACAGATTGACCACCCTCTGACTAAAGTAATTTCTCCACATCTCTGTTCTAAATGGACATCCTTCAATGCTGAAGTCATACCTTCTTGTCCTAGACTCCCCTACCATGGGAAATAAGCTTATCTTCTTTAACACAGAGGTGCATTGATTCATCGGGTGGGAGGTGATCAACACCAGGTAGCCTTGTTCCTGATGGACCTGAGGCTAGGTTTAGACTGGATGTTGGGGATTCCCTTTGCCATTCTTTACTACCTGAGCCAGTTTCTTTTACTGCCAAATATGGGTGTTTTGCCCTTCTGGAGGAAGAGGACATACAGGAACAGGATTGTAGTGGAGTGGACAAAGGAGAGAAAGTGGATGTCATTTACTTGGATTTTCAGAAGGCATTTGATAAGGTGCCACACATGAGGCTGCTTAACAAGATAAAATCCTATGCTGTTACAGGAAAGATGCTGGCATGGATAGAGGAGTGGCTGACAGGCAGGCAGCAGCGAGTGGGAACAAAGGGGGCCTTTTCTGGATGGCTGCCAGTGACTACTGGTGTTCCTCAGGGGTCAGTATTGGGACCGCTACTTTTCACATTGCCTGTCAGTATTTGGATCATGAAATTGATGGCTTTGTGACAAAGTTTGTGGATGATACAAAGATAAGTGGAGGGGTAGGTAGTGTTGAGGAAGCAATGCAATTGCAGCAGGACTTAGACAAATTGGAAGATGGGCAAAAAAGTGGTAGATGGAATACAGTGCTGGAAAATGTATGATAATGCTTTTTGGTAAGAGGAACAATAATGCGGACTATTATCTAAATGGGGAGAAGGTTCAAACTTGTACAAGACTCCCAGAAGGTTAATTTATAGGTTGAGTCTGTGGTAAAGAAGGCAAATGAAATGTTGGCATTTATTTCAAGGGGAGTAGAATGTAAAAAGAGATAATGCTGAGCCTTCATAAGACACTGGTCAGGCCACACTTGGAGTATTGTCAACGGTTTTGGGCCCCATATCTCAGAAAGGATGTGTTGTCATTGAAGAGAGTCCAGAAGAGGTTCATGAGAACTACTCCAGGATTGAAGGGGTTAACATATGAGGAGTGTTCGGCAGCTTTGGATCTGTACTCACTGGAATTTAGAAGAATGTGGGGGATATCATTGAAACCAACCAAATGTTGTAAGGACTAGGTAGGGTGGACGTGGAGAGGATGTTTCCTGTGGTGGGGGTATCCAGAACTAGAGGATACAGCCTCAAAATTGAGGGGTGAGCTTTAAGAACAGAGGTCAGAAGGATTTTTTTTAGTCGGAGAGCAGTTAACCTGTGGAATGCTCTGCCACAGACTGCGGTGGAGGCCAAGTCCGTGGGTATGTTTAAGGTGGAGGTTGATCATTTCCTGATTGGTCAGGGCTTCAAAGGATATGGCAAAAAGGCAGGTGTATGTGGTTGAGTGGGATCCGGGATCTGCCATGATGGAATGGCAGAGCAGACTCGAAGGTCTGAATGGCCTAATTCTGCTCCTATGTCTTATGATCTTTTGGTCTAAGACTAGCATATTGACTGCGACATTACATTCTGTAAGGATGACTCTGACTAGTCTGTTGGACAGCAATCAGATGTGGCAAACACTTCACACTTAATTCAAAATATGAAAAAAAATCAGCATTTTCTACTGACGAGCTAGAACAATAATGCCATGGAGTAGTTACAACTCTTAAGGGAAAATTCAGAAGCCCTTTGAGACAGAAGAAAGTACTATCCTAACAATGGGTTAGCCAGAAATGCCACAAGTGCTGATATGATTCCACAATAAATGACCTCACTTTTCTTTATCTTGTGAGCAAATTGACAGAAAAGTAATCTTTTTATTTATCTTTTCTGTTACATCCCAAAGACATGCAGGTAGGTTAAATGACACGAAGCTGGGCCGCAGTGTTAGCTGTGAGGAGGATGCTAAGAGAACGCAGGGTGCCTTGGATAGGTTAAGTGAGTGGGCAAATTCATGGCAGATGCAATTTAATGTGGATAAATGTGAGGTTATCCACTTTGGTGGCAAAAACAGGAAAACAGATTATTATCTGAATGGTGGCCGATTAGGAAAAGGGGAGGTGCAACGAGACCTGTCATTGTACACCAGTCATTGAAAGTGGGCATGCAGGTACAGCAGGCGGTGAAAAAGGCGAATGGTATGCTGGCATTCATAGCAAGAGGATTCGAGTACAGGAGCAGGGAGGTACTACTGCAGTTGTACAAGGCCTTGGTGAGATCACCCCTGGAGTATTGTGCGCAGTTTTGGTCCCCTAATCTGAGGAAAGACATTCTTGCCATAGAGGGAGTACAAAGAAGGTTCACCAGATTGATTCCTGGGATGGCAGGACTTTCATATAATGAAAGATTGGATCGACTAGGCTTATACTCTCTGGAATTTAGAAGATTGAGGGGGTGATCTTATTGAAACATATAAAATTCTAAAGGGATTGGACAGGCTAGATGCAGGAAGATTGTTCCCGATGTTGGGGAAGTCCACAACGAGGGGTCACAGTTTAAGGATAAAAGGGAAGCCTTTTAGGACCGAGATGAGGAAAAACTTCTTCACACGGAGGGTGGTGAATCCGTGGAATTCTCTGCCACAGGAAACAGTTGAGGCCAGTTCATTGGCTATATTTAAGAGGGAGTTAGATGTGGTCCTTGTGGCTAAAGGGATCAGGGGGTATGGAGAGAAGGCAGGTACAGGGTTCTGAGTTGGATGATCAGCCATGATCATACTGAATGGCGGTGCCAGCTCGAAGGGCTGAATGGCCTACTCCTGCACCTATTTTCTATGTTTCTAAATGGCTACTGTATATTACTCATTAGTGTAAGAGAGTGACAGAAGACTGAAAGGGCACATGATGAGCATGTGGGAGAGAATAGGTTATAAACTGCAAAAAAATAACTGGGGGTGGAACTGCTGGGATTGCCTTACTCTGGGTTGATGGGCTGAATGTTTTCCTTCAGTGTCATAGTAAATAAGTAGTTAAGAGTGTGGGCCAATTTGAGTAAACTCTCTGCAGACCTACATACATCTTCACTGCTCACAGTGTAGGCTCCTGTTTACTGGGGAAAGTTTGCTGATCTCTTTGCTAAATATTTGCATCCTGTCTGTGAGAGAGATTCTGACCTTCCTGCAACCCGTTGGTTCAACTCCCCCTCACATTCCTACTTTGACATTTCTGTCTTTGACTTCCCACACTGGTCAAACCAAACTCTGTTCTAATTTTAGGAGCTGTATTTCATGTTTCTCGCTGACATTCTGCAACTCTTGTGCTTCCGAATGTTGATGAAACCTTTGCTCTTCCTTTTGCTTTCATGTTTCTCCAATTTGTTTCAATCATTTGGATCTTAGAGGTTATTTAAGTTGCTTCCCATGCCTTTTTGCAGGCTTTGTTATTTTTTATAGATAGTTAATGTTTGAATTGAAATGAAGCTTGATTCTCAAAGACTAATAATTGCCTCTGTCCCAATTTTAAAGCAGCAGCTTAGAAATTATTAACCCAGAATTGATTATAGTTGGACTCAACATGTTTGACCCATGGCTTTTACCAGCTTTTCCTCCCATTCACCCACTCCCTATTGCATTCAATCTAATGTCTCAATTTCTTTCTGATTTTTAAGAGCACCAAATTATATATAATGGAAGACAATACATACAAAGCATAATTTAGCAAACAGCGGCTTAAAATGTGTTACTGCTCCTCTTGTCATCTTTAAAGGTCCCTCTGCTGGACAGTCAGTAAGTCATTTTCACATGAAACAATCGGGATCCTGTGACAAGCGTAGAATCTTCAGCATAATTTTTACAATGGCTTAAGCAGGCAGTGTAAGAGAAGGAATGCCACACGAGTTGACTGCTCCCTTAGGTTTTACAGATATAATAATGGATTCTCCCTCCAAAACAGGAATGTGTTCTGCCCTGTTCAATCCATTGCCCCATTCATGCTTTCCTGTTGGACTACCAGTTGGCCATTTTTTTTAAACTGGTAAGCTTTAGAGGAGACATCTGTCCATAGCTGAAGTTTACTAGAGGGGTGGAATGCCATGCAGCCCCCATAGAGGGCTGTGCTTCCCACGGGCAAAATCAGACAGACAGCACCAGGAGTGGTGTAATGGTGTTCTCCCATACCTACAGGGACCTGGGTTCAGTCCTGACTGGTACAGAGTTTTCACCATCTTTCTGTGACCATATCTGTTTTCTTCCAGCTAATCTGATTTCCGTCCACATTCTGAAATATGTTGGGAAGTAAATTGGCTACTATAGATTAACCCTATGTGAATAAGTACAGCTCCAGCACCATATACAAGTTTGCTGATGACACCACTGTTGTGGGCTATGTCAAAGGAACTGATCAATCAGTTTACAGCAGGGTGATTGAACATTTGGCTGAGTGATGTCATAACAACACCCTCTCACTCAATGTCAATAAGACCAAGGGACTGATTGTAGACTTCAGGAGAAGGAAAGCAAAGGCCCATGAGCCAGCAATTAATGAAGGATCAGAGGTGGACAGGGTCAGTAACTTTAAATTGCTGGGGGCCACCGTCTCAGGGCCGCTACTTCCTCAGGAGTATGCAGAGATTTGACATGTTATCAAAAACCATGGCAAACTTCTCTGGATGTGTGGTGGAAAGTGTGATGACTGGCTGCATTATGGCTTGATACGGGAACACCAAAGCCTTTGAGTGGAAAATCCTACAAAAGGTAATGGATACGGCCCAGTACATCACGGGTAAAGCCCTCCCAACCATTGAGCACATCTACATGAAACATTGCTGTAGAAAAGCAGCATCCATCATCAAAGATCCTCACCACTTGGGACATGCTCTTTTCTCGCTGCTAGCATCAAGTAGAAGGTACAAGAACCTCAGGACTTGCACCACCAGGTTCAACAACAGTTCCAGCATGCTGGAGGAACTCAGCAGGTCAGGCAGCATCCATGGAAAAGATCAGACAATGTTTTAGGCCGGAACCCTTCGTCAAGACAGAAGGGTTCCGGCCCGAAACGTTGTCTGATCTTTTCCATGGATGCTGCCCAACCTGCTGAGTTCCTCCAGCGTGTTGTGACTGTTGCTTTGACCCCAGCATTCGCAGGGTATTTTGTGTTCAACAACAGTTCCTAACCCTCAACCATCAGGCTCTTGAACAAAAGGGGATAACTACACTCATTCTATTTCTGGTGTTCCCACAACTGATGGTCTCACTTTAAGGACTTTTTATCTTGTTATTTCATACTCAATATTTATTGCTATTTATTTATATTTGCATATGCACAGTTTTGTGTTCAAAGATCCTGTTTACAGTTACTATTCTATGGATTTGCTGAGTATGCCTGCAGGATAAAGAATCTTAAGTTTGTAAGTGGTGATATGTATGTACCCTGATAATAAAATTTACTTTGAATTTTTGAACATCTGAACTTTGAAATAAAGATGGATTTGATAGATATGTAGGACAGAACAGATGGCAGAAATTTATGGGAAGGGGTGCAGGAGAACTTCATGGGACTCATAATGGACTTGATAAGTCTTTTGCTTCATTATAAGCAGAAGTTCAGAATCAGATTTAATATCTCTGGCATATGTTGAAGGTATCCTTGATGCAGCAGAGGCTAGTGCCCATGATGGAGCCAGCTGAGTTTACAACTTTCTGCACCATACCAGATGGCGATGCAATAAGTTAGAATGTTCTCCAAAGTACATCTGTAGAAATTTGTGAGTGTCTTTGGTAACATACTAAGCCTCCTCTAACCCTGAATGAAATATAGCTGTTGTCAGACTGTCTTTGTAACTGCATCAATATGTTAGGCCCAGGATAACTCTTCAGAGATATTGACACCTCGACACTTGAAACTGCTCACACTTTCCACTGCTGATCCCTTGATGAGGACTAGTGGGTGTTCCCTCAACTTCCCCTTCCTGAAGTCCGCAATCAATTCCTTGGTCTTACTCATGTTGAATACAAGGTTGTTGTTCCAACACCACTCAACCAGCTGATCTAATAGTGAGATATGCCAACTAGTGGAGTGGTGCTGCAGCAACAACCTGGCACTCAATGTCAGTAAGACGAAAGAGCTGATTGTGGACTTCAGGAAGGGTAAGATGAAGGAACACATACCAATCCTCATAGAGAGATCAGAAGTGGAGAGAGTGAGCAGCTTCAAGTTCTTCGGTGTCAAGATCTCTGAGGGTCTAACCTGGTCCCAACATATCGATGTAGTTATAAAGACGGCAAGACAGCAGCTATACTTTATTAGGAGTTTGAAGAGATTTGGCATGTCAACAAGTACATTCAAAAACTTCTATAGTTGTACCGTGGAGAGCATTCTGACAGACAGCATCACTGTCAGGTAAGGAGGGGCTACTGCACTGGACCGTAAGAAGCTGCAGAAGGTTGTAAATCTAGTCAGCTCCATCTTGGGTACTAGCCTACAAAGTATTCAGGACATCTTCAAGGAGTGGTGTCTCAGAAAGGCAGCGTCCATTATTAAGGACTTCCAGCACGCAGGGCATGCCCTTTTCTCACTGTAACTATCAGGTAGGAGATACAAAAGCCTGAAGGCACACACTCAGTGATTCAGGAACAGCTTCTTCCCCTCTGCCATCCGATTCCTAAAGGGATATTGAATATTGATATTGTACACTACCTCACTCTTTTAAAAAATACAGTATTTCTATTTTTGCATTTTTTAAAAATCTTTTCAATATATGTGATTGATTTACTTGTTTATATATTATTATTTTTATTTTATTTATTATTTTTTTCCTCTGCTAGATTATGTATTGCATTGAACTGTTGCTGCTAAGTTAACAAATTTCACGTCACATGCCGGTGATAATAAACTAGATTCTGATTCTTCTGTACGCATTCTTATCATCTCCGGAAATTCTGCCAACCGTTGTTGTGTCATCAGCAAATTTATAGTTGAGGTTTGAGGTGTGCCTAGCCACACAGTTAGATTAGAGAAATGTACTAAGCATGCATCCTTGAAGTTTGCCAGTGTTGATTGTCAACGGGGAGATGTTATTTCTGATCTGCACTGACTATGGTCTTCCGGTAAGGAAATCAAGGATCCAGTTGCAGAGAGAGGTATAGAGGCTAGGTTTTGGAGCTTGTTGATTAGAATTGAGGGTATGATTGTGTTGAATGCTGAGCTATAATCAATAAACAGCAGCCTGGTGTGAGTGTTGCTGTTGTCCAGATGATCCAAGGCCGAGTGGGAGAGCCAGTGGATTGCATCTGCTGCAGACTATTGTGGTAATAGGCAAACTGCAGCAAGTCCAGGTCCTTGCTTAGGCAGGAGTTGATACTGGCCATGACCAACCTCTCAAAGCACTTCATTGCGGTAAATGTGAGTGCAACTAGGCCATAGTCATTAAGCCAGTTCACCAGCTCTTCCTGGGCATTTTTATAATGATCACCCTTTTCAAGCAGGTGAGAACCTCCGACTGCAGCAGTGTGAGATTGAAAATGTCCTTCTACACTCCCACCAGTTGGCTGGCACAGGTTTTCAGAGCCCTACCAGCTATACCATCAGGGGTTGACATCTTGTGAGGGTTCACGCTCTTGAAAGATATTCTGACGTTGGCCTCTGAGACAGAGATCACAGGGTTATCAGATACTGCAGGGACTTGCACAGGTGTAGTTTTCTCCCTTTCAAAGCACATGTAAAAGGTGTTGAGCTCATCTGGGAGTGAAGCATCACAGCCTTTCATGATGCTATGTTTTGCTTTGCAGAAAGTATTGGCCTGTAAACCCTGCTGGAGTTGACGTGCATCTGGTTCTGTCTTTAACTTCAACTGGAACTGTTTTTTCTTGTTCTTAAGATAGCACTCTGGAGATCGTAGCTGGTCTTGAATGCTCCAGAACTAGCCCTCAGCAGACCACAAAACTCCTGCTTCATCCATAACTTTTGGTTTGGATATGTCTGGTATGTTCTTGAAGGTCTTGATGAAGTCGGTGACAACTCTGATGCATTCATTCTGATTTCAAAGATGAATCCCTGAATATTGTCCAGTCCACTTACTCAAAACAGTCCTGTAAACACTCCTCTGCCTCCCTTGACCATACCTCCTTGGTCCTCACCATTGGTGCTGTGGTCTTTAGTCTCTGCCTATATGCTGGGAGTAGAAGTACAGCCAGATGATTGGGCTTTCCAAAGTGTGGGTGTGGGATGATATGGTAAGTATTCTTGATGGTGGGATAACAGTCTCAAGTGTGCTGGCTCCTCAAGTTCCAAAGGTGATATGTTGGATTACTTTTAAGTTATCCAGCATGATGTAGGAAAAGGAAAACTGTTTCCCTTTCAACCATAACTTACTTTTTCCCAACTTATTTCCGCTATCGAAGCAACCATTGAACTTACATTATTTTCATGGGCTTTCATAAAATAACTGTACAGGTTTCCCCCGCCATCCGAAGGTACAGCATTCCTATGAAACGGTTCGTAAGCCGAAATGTCGTAAAGCGAAGAAGCAACTACCATTTATTTATATGGGAAAATTTTATGAGCGTTCGCAGATCCAAAAATAACCTACCAAATCATGCCAAATAACACATATAACCTAAAACAACAGTAACATATAGTAAAAGCAGGAATGATATGATAAATACACAGCCTATATGAAGTAGAAATACTTTTCCACAATCATTACTGCACTGTTCTCCGTAGCAAAATTCTCACGCAAGCACTGTTGGCAAAAATACGGCACAAGCGCTCTCCAGTAACCTTTAAGCTATGAAGCTGCCAAATGATACCGAATAACACATAACAATACACAGACTATATAAAGTAGAAATAATGTATGTTCAGTGTAGTATCGCTTACGGGAATTGGGACAGCGCCGAGCACACTGATGATGATGTGTTAGACTGAGTCGTCGCAGGTTGGGGTGGTGCAGTGGCCCCCACCCTTCGGGCCACCAACCGATACCGATCCGCGAAGCATGCAGGGGTGAAGCGGTAGCCGGGAGACACACAGCACATCTTTAAGAAAAAAGCTGAAACAAACATGCTAATTAATTAGGTGCCACCTGGCACATAATTGTCGGCCCAGATCAGTGCCGATTTCCAATTGAATTCCATTGATTCGATTCGATTCAGATCTCTGATCTAGGCCGACAATTACGTGTCGGGCAGCACCTAATTAATTAGCATGCTTATTTCAGCTTTTTTCTTAAAGATGTGCTGCGTGCCTCCTGGCTACCGCTGCATTCTCCGCGAATCAGTATCTGTCCGTGGCCTGGGGGTTGGGGTGGTGGGACACTGGGGTGTCATCTCGTCATCATCTGTTTCCATTAGGGCAGGCAGGTCATCTTCTATCTCTGCCCACCTCGATGTCAAAGGTCAAGGTTCGTCGTCTGCTGTGGCTGATGTGGAAGGCTTGCTTGACTGCTGAGCCTCGCGCATTTTTCTATCACACAGTTCTTTGTAAGCACTCAAACCATCCTGCAAATATCCCCTAAACCGACGTACCCTTTCAAAATTAAAGTCGTACTTTATCATTGCAGTGAAAATCTCACGCAGTTGCTTCACGTTCAGTTCCTAGACGACTTCACTTTCGGTCCGCTCGCTACTGCATTCGGTTCTGATTGTTATCCTTTCCTCTTCCAATTGCATCCGCTGTTCATCTATCAGTTCTTGGTCATGGGATGCCAAAACCTCTTCAACATCATCTTCGTCAACTTCCACAAGCCAAACTCACTTTGTCCTTGCTTCATTCACCACGATCGAAATGCTTAATTATGTCTAGTTTTATGCTAAGTGTAACACCCTTACGAGCACTTTTAGGTTTTCCGGATACTATAGAACTCATCTTGCAAATGACTGCTCACAGGCACATGTTTAAACAATGCCGGCGAGAATGCCATTCCGAATCCGGGGGAGAACGGCTGCTTGGGGCGTGCCCTGCCTTTTATCGTGCGCTGATTTTTTAGCGCGCTGCTTTTTTTTCGTAACAGTGAAAACACCTTCTGAAAGCGAAAACAGGGTACTAATGTAGGTCTTTCGTAACAGTGAGGTTTCGTAAAGTGAACGTTCAAAAATTGGGGGACACCTGTACTAGAATATGAATAGAACCAGAGATAATAGAACTCACTGACACTGACACAGTGGAGCCATCTTTGCAGGTTTCTGCAGAAGCTGCCATTCTGCAGTCTTTCTGTAACATTTGGCTCTATTTAACAATGAAGAATCATAAATGTTTATCAATGCACTACCTGGAGTCCTGTGAAACACTGACAACTGTCTCAAAGTTCTTACAGTTACTGACTTCATGTACCATGACATAGGTCCAAAGGTAAAACTGAAAGTCTATGTGTAATTACCATCATGAAGCCTGTGTAATGTTAATACCCAAACCTCTTGCTCCGTTTGAGTGAAGAATCATGATGTCATGGTTTGTTTCTTCTGATTTTAGTCCTGTCTCAGGCATGGTGACACATGTATCCTGTAGCGAGCTAATCTGACAGTGAGCAACTGTCGGTGAGTGGAATTCCTGTGTGACTTACATATATGTAAAGTGTGCACTGGAAGGGAATGCAAGAGGGAATGACGAGAGAGTCAAGTGTTGGGTCGTAAGGAAAGAAATGCATTGGTATGCGATGTGAGGATAACCAAGGAAGTTGTGAATGTGCTTGCAATAAAAGTGAGAGACTCCCCTGTAATTGGTGATTTAGGTTGTGATGAAGGCAATTGTGTAAGTGAAAAAAGATGAAAAGTGTTCCAGATGATACTAAAATAGATGAAATGCTGTACTCATCTGTACTGTTTTGGGGTCAATTGTTGGTGAGGTTCCTGCATCTCCTCAGACCTGCTGGATTTGGCCCTGGGCATCGATGTTAGATTATTAGATTAGATTATGAGGATACGCAGTCCTCTTTTATTGTCATTTAGTAATGCATGCATTAAGAAATGATACAATGTTTCTCCAGAATGACATCACAGAAACACATGACAAACCGACTGAAAAACTGACAAAAATCACATAATTATAACATATAGTTACAACAGTGCAAAGCAATGCCGTAATTTGATAAAGAACAGACCATGGGCACGGTAAAAAGTCTCAGAGTCTCTCAAAAGTCCCATCATCTCACGCAGACGGTGAACCTCCAGTGCTGCAAACTTGTTGATGCAGCATCCTGGAAGCATTCAACCACAGTCCGACTCCGAGTCCGTCCGAAAACTCCGAGCCTCCGACCAGCTCTCCGACACCGAGCACCGAGCGCTTCGACCCCAGCCCCAGCAACAGACAACAGACAAAGCTGAGGATCTGGGGCCTTCCCCTCTGGAGATTCTCGATCGCACAGTAGCAGCGGCAGCAGCAGCGAAGCTGGCATTTCAGAAGTTTCTCCAGGTGTTCCTCCGTGCTTCTCACAGCTGTCCCGATCAAATCAGGATTGTGCACGGCATCCTAGTTAACACATACGATATCATTCAGAACGGCCGCGTGTGCTGCGTCGCGCTGCCATCTTCTCCTCTCTTCCCTCCAAAAATGTGTGCATTTTTGGAAGGAATATTCCCCTCTTTGGATTGTCCTTCCTCAACATTGCTCAGGGAGCTGCAAAAAATCCAGGAGCAGCCCACAGACTCATTCTGCTAATGATGTTCTTCCAACGGTCCAACAGATGTTGGAGGAGGAGTGGAATGAGAAATAGAAGTAATCTAGAACTGGAAGCTGACTTCCCCCTTGTGAACTGAACTGCATGCACTCCAAAGTAACCACAAAATTTGCATAGGAAGGCAATTTAAAAGCTTCATTATAATATTTATACATTATTCTTGTTGAGTGCCAGTGTCTGATAAGGAACAGTTAGATGGTGAGAACATAGACAAAAGAATGTAGAAGTTGCTAAGTGCAGAGCAGGAGGATGTTCCTGGAAGGTCAGGCTGGGGGTAGTAGGAATCAGATTATTTTAAGTTGTAAAATTTATTATAATGTCCAGAAGGTTACAGCATGCCCAAGCAGGAGATGAGGTGCTGTTCCATAAGATTTTGTTTGGACTCCTAGTAACAAACAAGGTCAGCCCAGAGAATGCAGTGCATCTGGATGCCCCCCTGACTCAGGAGGAGCTGTCCACTGCCCTTCAGCAACTCCGGAGGGGCAAGTCCCCTGGTCTGGATGGACTGAGTGTTGAGTTTTATCCGGCTTTTTGGAATGTCCTGGGGGATGATTGCAGCCTTGTCCTAGGGGAGAGCCTAGCCACCGGAGGAGTGCCCCTCTCATGGCGAAGAGCTGTTGTGGTCCTACTGCCCAAGAAGGGAGACCTCCGCCTACTAAAGAACTGGCGGCCGGTCTCCCTCTTGTGCGCGAACTACAAGATCTTCGCCCGGGCAATGGCCAACCGTCTGGGTTCGGTAATTGGACAGGTGGTCCATCCTGACCAATCTTACACAGTCCCGGGCCGCTCCATCCAGGACAATGTCCACCTAGTATGGGACCTGATCCACCTACTCCAGGAGACTGGGACCCTGGCAGCGTTTCTTTCTCTTGACCAGGAGAAGGCGTTTGACCGGGTGGACCACAGTTTCCTGCTGGGCACCCTGCAGGCTTTTGGGCTCGGACCACACTTTGTGGCCCGAGTTCGGCTCCTGTACTCTGCCGCAGAGTGCCTAGTTAAGATTAACGGATCATTGACAGGACCTATCCACTTCCGAAGAGGAGTGCGTCAAGGGTGCCCCATGTCCGGTCAACTGTATGTGATCTGTGTCGAGCCATTCCTCAGCCTTCTTCGGCGAAGGCTGACAGGTCTGGTTCTGCGCAAACCGGACATGGGGGTCGTCCTCTCGGCCTACGCCGATGACGTACTCCTCATGATGACAGACCCCTGTGACCTGCGGAGGATGCGCGAGTGCCAAGATGTTTTCTCGGCGGCATCCTCCGCCAGGATCAACTGGGAGAAATGTTCCGGACTCTTAGTAGGCCAGTGGCAGATGGACTCCCTGCCGGAGGAGATGAGAGCTTTTGAGTGGAGCACCAGACGTCTTCTCTATCTGGGAGTCTACCTGAGTCCTTCTGGGGAGACCTGGCTGGCGAACTGGCAGGACCTGGAGACAAAGGTCATGGCCCGGCTAGGGCGCTGGTTAGGCCTTCTCAGGGTGCTTTCCTATCGAGGCAGGGTGGTGGTCATAAACCAGCTGGTGGCCTCCATGTTGTGGTACCGGATGGTCACCTTGGCCCCCCCCGCCCCTTTTGTTGCGAGAATGCAGAGGAAGCTAGTGGACTTCTTCTGGGGAAACAGGAAACACTGGGTCTCTGCAGTGGTTCTGAGTCTCCCAGTAGGAGAGGGCGGACAGTCGCTGGTGTGTGTACGCACACGACTGGCGGCTCTCCACCTCAGGACTCTGCAGAGATTCCTGTACGCCGAGCACCCTCCCAGGTGGCACGTGTTGGCGACTTTCTTCCTCCGGAGGGGCTGCTGTCTTGCCGAAGATATGCAGCTACCACCGGCGGGTGTCAGCCGTGCTGCTTTGCAGAGGCTGCCAGGCTTCTATCAGGACCTACTGAGAGTCTGGAACATGGTTGCCTCAGGCCGGGAATCCCCTCCTCTGGCAGAGGGCGGGGTCCTGGCCAACCCTTGCTCTGCCTCAGCGGATGTCGGTGCGGCTCAGGTGTGTGGATCGACTCAAGCTGAGCTGCTCGTCGGGCCCAGGCCCCGCAGCCATACCCGAGAGACGTATCCACACAACTTGAGCCGTCTCTCATCGACACCCACAATCCCATTCAGGGATGCAGGCAGGAGGTACCTTTATGGGCTGTTACTCCACACCCTCCACTTCCTAGCCCTTGTCCACCGTCCCGACACGCCATGGCGGTCGGGCTTCCCACCTGGAGGTGAGGGGGGTCCCCAGTGGAAGTCCCTTTACAAGGGAGTCCTCCCCATGCACCTTGGGGATCTCGGCTGGAGGGTGCTGCACAAAGCGGTGCCCTGCAATAAGTTCTTTAGTCTGTACACGGATCTCCCAGCCACGTGTCACTTCTGCGGGCTGGAGGAGACCGTGTACCATATGTACGTGGAGTGTGTGAGGCTGCAGCCCCTTTTCGCGTATTTGCGTGGGCTGCTTCTCGCCTTCTGGTTGCATTTCAGTCCCACCCTATTCATATATGGTCATCCAGTAAGGAGGGGGGCACAGAGGGATGAGGATGTCCTTGTCAACTTGCTCCTGGGGCTGGCGAAAATTGCCATCCGTGGCTCCTGGAAAAGGGTGGCAGGAGGTTCTCCCCGGGCGGACTGTCTGGCTATGTTTAGGGGGTATGTTCGTGCCCGGGTGAACATTGAAAAGGAATACGCACAGTCCACGGCGACCGTAGAGATGTTCCGGGACCGTTGGGCTCCGTGGGGTGTAAATGCCATCATTGATGAGGATGGCAATATATTGGTTTAACATGTATTGTCTGTTTGTAGTGTAGTAAATATGTTAGTCACTGGTTTTGTAAATATTGTATAGCACCGACATTTGTAATAAAGAATTTTGTAAAAGAAGAAGTAACAAACATGCTGGAGACACCTTCCCACTCTGATTTTACAACCCCTGATATCCCCTGTCTATGTTCTCACCTTCCAACTGTTTCAATTCACTTTGTTTACAACCTATCCCCACGATCTCCCCAGTTTTACTCTGTCAGAAACATCTCTACTCCCCCATTCTCTCTGCAGTTTAAGGAGATTCCTTTCTCTCCTTCCCAGTTGAACCTGAAACACGAACTCTTCCTCTTCCCACAGGCCTGGCCTGGTGACTATTCCCTGGTTTTACTTTAAATAACCTTTGGTGTTTTATTTAAAGCATTTGGCCTGTGGAGAGTTTATCAGAGTTATTATCCCACTTGAACATTTGTAGAGCGCAATTGGCTTAATGTGCCTGTGCTGACCACCCAGCTAGTTCCAACTTCCTGCATTCGATCCTTATCCCTCCAAGCTCCACCTCTCCATGTAGCTATCCAAATGCTTCTTAAATGACACCACTATACCACCATAAGGCAGTGGATGTTGTCTACATGGACTTCAGCAAGACATTTAACAAAGTCCTGCATGGGAGGTTGGTCAATAAGGTTCATTTGCTCAGCATTCAAGATGAGGTAGTAAATCGGATTAGACATTGGTCTAATGGCAGTAGATGGTTGGCTCTGACTGGACAAGTGTGATGAATGGAGTGCTGCAGGGATCAGGCTGGGTCCGTTGTTGTTTGCCATCTATATCAATGATCTGGATGATGATGTGGTTAACTGGATCAGCAAATTTGCAGATGACTCCAGGATTGGGGGTGTATTGGACAGCGAGGAAGACTATCAGATTTTGCAGCAGGATTTGAACTAGCTAGTAAAATGAGCTAAAAAATAGTAGATGGAATTTAATGCAGACAGGTGTGGGGTGTTGCACTTCATTAGGACCAACTAAGATACATCTTATACAGTGAACGGAAGGGTATTGAGGAGTGTGTTAGAACAAAGGGATCTGGGAATACATGTCCATAATTAAATGAAAGTGGTGGCATAGGTAGATAGGGTCATAAGGAAAGCATTTGGCACATTGGCCTTCATTAATCAGAGTACTGAGTACAGGAGATGGAATGTAATGCTGAAGATGTATAAAATTTTGGTGAGGCCTAATTTAGAGTATTGTGTGCAGGTTTGGTCACCTACCAACAGGAAAGATGTAAATAAGGTTGAAAGAGTGCAGGGAAAATTTACTAGGACATTGCTGGGACTGGAGGACCTGAGTTATAAGGAAAGATTGTATAAATATCAAATCACAAGGGTCCCAACATTGATCCCCTAGGGCACACCACTAGTCATTGGCTCCCATTCCAAGAAACATCTTCAACCACCGCTCTCTGCTTCATACCTCTGAGCCAATTTTGAATATATCTAACTGGCTCTTCCTGGATTCCATGGGACCTAACCTTCCTGACCAGCCTACCATGTTGAAGGCCTTGCTAAAGTCCAAATAGACAACATTTATCACAAAGCCATGCTGGCTCCTCCTAATCAGACTTTGCCTATCCAAACGCTGGTAGATCCTGCCCCTTTGAATTCTCTCCAATAACTTCCCCAAAAATGATGTTAGGCTGACTGGTTTGTTGTGATTCTTTGGCTTGTTCTTGCTACCTTTTTTTTAATATTTCAATATATAGCATGGAATAGGCCTTTCTGGCCCTTCAAGTCACGTTGCCCAGCAACGCCCAACAACCTAATCACAGGGCAATTTACAATGACCAATTAACCTACTCGATAAGTCTTTGGGCTATGGAAAGAAACTGGAGCACCGAGAGAAAACCCACACATTCCACAAGGAGCACATACAGAGACTCCTTACAGAGGATGCTGGGATTGAACCCTGAACTTCCAACACCCCAAGCTGTAAAAGTGTTGGTCTAACTACTATGTTACCGTGGCACACTAACAACAGAACATTAACCACCTTCCAGTCTTCGAGAGTTTCACCAGTGGCTAATCCTGAAGTAAATATCCTTGCAAGGGCCTCTACAATTTCTTCTCTCGCCTCCCACAAAGTCAAAGGATGCACTGAGTCAAGCTCTGGGAATTTATCTACTGTAATGCAATTGAAGGTTTTAAATATCTGCTCCCTGGTAATATGAATGATCTCCTCATTTCCCTTATATCTTCAGCAACTATAATTTTCATGACAGTAAACATAGAAATGTTCATTACTGTTCTAACTTATGGAGACACAGATGGCCCTGCACATTAAAGGGATTTCCTCTCTTCCTAGTCTCCCTTTTACTCTTAATATAGCTATAGTTTAAATGGTACATGAATAAATAGCATAGAGGGCAATGGACTACACAGGCAAATGGGACAGCTCAGGTAGACATCTTAGTTGGCATGAGTGAGGCATGGGCAAAGACCTTATTTCCATGATCACAACTCTAAGATTCCATTACCTATAACCAGAATTGCATAAAATTAGAACTGAAACAAGTTCCAGGCACAATGGTTGTGTAGTGGCTAGCATAGCACTACTACAGTGCTAGTGACCCTGGTTCAATTCCCACACTCCATCTGCGTTCCAAAGATGTTACAAGTGTCCATTAAGACGTGAATTGCTGTTCCTTTAGCTTTGTTGTGAAGTGTGTACAGTGGTAGGGAGCAAAGGTAAAATGACAGGCATCTGAAACTCAGGACTACTCTCATGGACTGAATGAAAGTGCGCTGCAAAGAAGCCACCCAATCCAAGCATTATAGGGACCATATTGTGAACACCAAATACAGTAAACTAACTGGAGCAGGTACAAGTAAATTGCTGTTTCACTTGAATGGGTGTTTGGGTCCCTGCACAATGAAAAAAGAGGTGGCCAAAAAAAGCAAATGTTGCATCTATAACATAGAGAACATAGAAAAGTACAATGCAGGAAATGGCCCTTTGTCCCGTGATATTGTGCTGAGCTAACAAAATTAGTAATCATTTACCCAGCTAAACCTATCCCTACTGCCTATACAATGTCCATTTCCTTTCAGTACCTGCACATTAATGTGATTATCTAAGCCTTTTGACACCTCTTTTATATTTATCTCCACCTTCACCCCAGGCAGCTCATTCAGGGCACCTACAACTCTGTGTAAAAACCTTGCCTTGTACATCTTCCTCGGAATTTATCTCCTCTCACCTATAATGCATGTACTCTGGTATGAAACACTTCAATGCCCAGGGAAAAGATAATGGCTGTCTATCTATGCCTCTTGAAATCTTATAAACCTCAATCAGATTTCCATTCAGCCTTTGCTGCTTCAAAGGTAGACAAACCCAAGTTTGTCCACCCTCTCCTTATAGTGCATGTTATCTAACAAGGCTACATCCTACTGTCGCCAAAGCCTCCACATCTTCCTATAATGGGATGACCAGAATTGAAAGCAATACTCCAGATGTGGTCTAAATAGAGTTTTATAAAGCTGCAAGATCCATTTCTTTGACATATTTAGAATTAAAATGTGATCCGTCTTACCCATTCATTAAGTAGTTGCCTACTTTACATTCTTATGTCTATTTTGCCAGAACTTCCTTTAATTATTGTTGTTTTCCCCTGACATTGAAATCATAGTTTACAGTAGGTGCAGATGGTCATCCTGTGGCAGAGTCCTCCATGACCCAAATTTTTGTCACAAAACTCAAGCTTAGCCCAACCTAGCCTTTGGAATGGAAAAATTCATTCTTTAATATTGGTGCTTTTGTTGCAATGAGATGGGTAATAGATTACTCATTCCAGTGATTATTTTTCTCCTTGTGGCTTTGCATAAATATTAGTACAATCAAAATATTTTGACAGTTTGAAAGTGAGCAGGCAAACATAACCGGACAACCACAGCTGCACATTTAGACTTAAAAGAAGTTCTAAATGAATTTAGAATTTGTGGGTCGATCTGGCATGTCCACATCATGCCTTTTATCAGCATTTGGCCTTCAGAAGATAGAAGGGAGTTACTCTCTTAAACCACTGTAGTCCAAATAGTGACGTTCATATGTCCCAAAAGCATAAAAAATCCTTTTCTCAACTAATATATAATTTATCTGGCAAATGGAACAGAACACAAGGTTCAAGGTTTGATATTAAGGCAAGTGGCACGCTCTTAGTAGAATACCATTTTACTTCCAATGATTCTATTCCTAATGATGACACTTCTGACTCTATCCATAGGCAATCTCAAAAATATAAAGAATCTATTTGATTGATGCATCTGTGTCATTACCTTGATAGAGCAATCCAAAATTAACTCTGATACCTGAATTCACTCCTCCGGTCATTCTCTACTGTGGTACTGATCTATTTTTTTGCTTGAAAAATAATGAATGATTTTGGCTTAATAGCACTTTGTGAGGAAACTTCTCCTCTTGATATTAATATTAAGTTGCTGATCTTTCATTAATGATTCCCCTATCTCCTCCCCTAAGTGCACAAGCTCCATAAACTTATGATAAACAAAGCAGAGGTGAGAATCTGAGTGGCTACTTGTTTATGTCCGGTCTTCCCATTCGTAAATCCATTTGTAAAATGTCTTAAACTTAAAGAGGACATATGCCATGCCTACGATAGCACTCTAAACTATACAAAGCAAAGAAATTAGAGGTAATTTACATAGCTATTGTTAATGAATGCCCAGCTGGTCCAGCTGGAAGTGTGTCTACTGAAAACAATAGCCTGTTGCAAACAGCTGGCTGGAAGTACTCTGGAAATCATAGAACTTGAGCCTTTTTCTATGGCCCATTATTTGTATAGTACTTCCTGCAAACTCAGACTTTCTATATACTCACTCTATTGTCCAGCTACAACTCCTCCCACAACCTGCTATTGCTTGTGTTCCAGTCCCCAATGGCAGTCACCCTAATGTTTCATCTGTTCTCCAAAAATGGACAAAAATGTCTCTTATCAAAGGCTCACTCACAATGTGCTGGAGGAACTCAGCAGGTCAGTCAGCATGAATTGAAAAGATTAGTTGACGTTTCGGGCCGAAACACTTCGTCAGGACTGAAGGAAGAACTTTGGGGAGGGTTTGAAGAATGCTGGTAGTTGAAAAAAACAGTAGTTCGAAAGAGAAAGGGGTGGGGGAGGGGAAGCGGGGAGGTGATTGGCAGGAGAACAATGCGCAGTAGTAGAAGGAGGCGGAACTATGAGGGAGGTGATGTGAAATAGGGCTAGAGGAAGGGAGGGGGAGGGAATTACCGGAAGTTGGAGAATTCTATGTTCATACCAAGGGGCTGGAGACTACCTAGACGGTATATGAGGTGTTGCTCCTCCAACCTGAGTTTAGCCTCATCATGGCAGTAGAAGAGGCCATGTATGGACATATCTGAATGGGAATGGGAAGCAGAGTTGAAGTGGGTGGCTACCGGGAGATCCTGTCTGTTGTGGCAGACGGAGTGGAGGTGCTGGACAAAGCGGTCCCCCAGTCTGCGTCGGGTTTCACCGATGTAGAGGAGGCCGCACTGGGAGCACCGGATGCAATAGGTGACCACAACAGATTCGCAAGTGAAGTGTTGCCTCACCTGGAAGGACTGTTTGGGGCCCTGAATGGTGGCAAGAGAGGAGGAATAGGGATGGGTGTAGCACTTACGCTTACAGGGATAAGTGCTGGGTGGGAGATCCGTGGGGATGGACGTGCGGATAAGTGAGTCGCGGAGGGATCGATCCCCGCGGAAAGCGGAGTGGGGTGGAGAGGGAGAGATGTGCTTAGTGGTGGGGTCCTGTTGAAGGTGGCGGAAGTTGCAGAGGATAATGTGCTGGATCCGGAGGGTGGTGGGGTGGCAGGTGAGGACAAAGGGAACTCTGTCCCTGTTGTAGTGGCGGGAAGATGGGGTGAGGGTCGAAGTGCAGGAAATGGAGGAGATGCGGGTGAGGGCATCGTTGATCACCGTAGAAGGGAAACCACAATCCTTAAAGAAAGAGGACATTTGAGATGTCCTGGAATGGAAAGCCTCGTCCTGGGAGCAGATGCGGCGGAGACAGAGGAACTGGGAATAGGGAATGGCATTTTTGCATTTGGCGGGGTGGGAAGGGGTATAGTCGAGGTAGTTATGAGAGTCAGTGGGCTTGTAGAAGATGTCAGTGGACAGTCTGTCTCCAGAGATGGAGATCGAGTCATCGAGAAAGGGGAGAGAAGTGTTCGAGATAGACCAAGTGAATTTCAGGGCTGGGTGGAAGTTTGAAGTAAAGCCGATGAAATTGAGGAGCTCAGCATGGGTGCAGGAAGCAGCACCAATGTAGTCGTCAATGTACCGAAGGAAAAGTTGGGGAGCAGTACCAGAATAGGTTTGCAGCACAGACTGTTCCACATAACCAACGAAGAGGCAGGCATAGCTGGGTCCCATGCGAGTTCCCATAGCTACGCCCTTAGTCTGAAGAAAGTGGGAAGAGCCAAAAGAGAAGTTATTAAGTGTGAGAACCAGTTCCGCCAACCGGAGGAGGGTAGTGGTGGTGGGGAACTGGTGAGGTCTATTATCCAGGAAGTAGCAGAGGGTTTTGAGGCCTTCTTGATGGGGAATGGAGGTGTATAAGGATTGGACAACCATAGTAAAAATGAAGCGGCCAGGACCGAGGAACTGGAAGTTATTGAAGAGGTGGAGGGCATGGGATGTATCGCGGATGTAGGTGGGGAGGGATGGAACTATGGGTGACAAAATGGAGTCCAGGTAGGCAGATACAAGTTCGGTGGGACAGGAACAGGCAGAAACTGTGGGTCTACCGGGACAGTCAGGCTTGTGTATCTTTGGGAGGAGGTAAAACCGAGCGGTACAGGGTGTGGGAATTCTGAGTTTAGTGGCTGAGGATGGAAGGTCTCCGGAGTTGATACGGGCGGTGATGGTACAGGAGACAATGGTTTGATGTTTTTTGGTGGGGTCCTGTTCCAGGGGTAAGAAAGAGGTGGTGTCAGAGAGCTGCTGTTTGGCCTCAGTGAGGTAGAGGTCCATCGGCCAGACTACTACAGCACCACCTTTGTCAGCGAGTTTGATGGTGAGTTTGGGATTAGTGCGGAGAGAGTGGAGGGCAGTGCGTTCAGAGGGAGTGAGGTTGGAACAGGAGAGAGGAGTGGTGAAGTTGAGACGGTTGATGTCTCTGCGACAGTTCGAGATAAAAAGATCGAGTGCAGGTAGAAGGCCCGGGCGGGGTGTCCAGGTGGAGGATGAGGGTTGAAGACAGGAGAAGGGGTCATCAGTAGGGGGAGGGGAATCCTTGCCAAAGAAGTAGGCTCAGAGATGTAGGCGACAAAAGGAGAGTTCAGCGTCATGGCGGGCACGGAACTCACTGAGGTGTGGACGGAGGGGGACAAAAGTGAGGCCCTTGCTAAGAACAGAACGTTCTGCCTCAGAGAGGGGAAGGTCAGAGGGGATAGTGAAGACATGGCAATGGTTGGGGGGTGGGAATCAAATTAAAGAGACTAGGAGAGAAGAGGTTAGTTCACAAAAGGGGGAGGGGGGTACAGAGAGACAGACGGATGTAAAATAAGGGTAGAAGCAAAAAGTAGTAAGGTGAAAAGTAAAAGTGGCAGGCCGGCAAATTCAGGGCAAAAATCAAAAAGGGCCACTTTTCAACATAATTGTATAAGGGCTAAGAGTGTTGTAAAAGCGAGCCTGAAGGTTTTGTGTGTCAATGCAAGGAGCATTCGTAACAAGGTGGATGAATTAAAAATGCAGATTGTTATTAATGAATATGATATAGTTGGGATCACAGAGACATGGTTCCAGGGTGACCAAGGATGGGAGCTCAACATTCAGGGATATTCAATATTCAGGAGGGATAGACATGAAAGGAAAGGAGGCGGGGTAGTATTGCTGGTTAGAGAGGAGATTAACGCAATAGAAAGGAAGGACATTAGCCGTGAGGATGTGGAATCGATATGGGTAGAGCTGCATAACACTAAGGGGCAGAAAACGCTGGTGGGAGTTGTGTACAGGTCACCTAACAGTATTAGTGAGGTTTGGGATGGTATTAAACAGGAAATTAGAAATGTGTGCAATAAAGGAACAGCAGTTGTAATGGGTGACTTCAATCTACGTATAGATTGGGTAAACCGAATTGGTAAGGGTGCTGAGGAAGAGGATTTCTTGGAATGTATGCGGGATGGTTTTTTGAACCAACATGTCTAGGAACCAACTAGAGAGCAGACTATTCTAGACTGAGTATTGAGCAATGAGGAAGGGTTAATTAGCAATCTTGTTGTGAGGGGCCCCTTGGGTAAGAGTGACCATAATATGGTGGAATTCTTCATTAAGATGGAGAGTGACATAGTTAATTCAGAAACAAAGGTTCTGAACTTAAAGAAGGGTAACTTTGAAGGTATGAGACGTGAATTAGCTAAGATAGACTGGCAAATGGCGGGTACAGGAGGCGGTGAAAAAGGCGAATGGTATGCTGGCATTCATAGCAAGAGGATTCGAGTACAGGAGCAGGGAGGTACTACTGCAGTTGTACAAGGCCTTGTGAGACCACACCTGGAGTATTGTGTGCAGTTTTGGTCCCCTAATCTGAGGAAAGACATTCTTGCCATAGAGGGAGTACAAAGAAGGTTCACCAGATTGATTCCTGGGATGGCAGGAACCCAAACCTCCAAACTAGTTCGAAAGGAATACCAGTGCCATTTTCTTCTAGCTTGTTGTGACAATGTTATCTGATTGAAAAGTTGTATAATTGATGGGAAATAAACTTCAGTGGAAGCTGATAAAGAGATTTAAAGATCTTTATGTATGCTACAGATCCACAAGATATTAAAAGGAAGTTCTGAAAGTATCTTCCAATGACCATTCAAATATTCTTTGCCACAGGCAGCCGTGGAGGCCGTCTTCATATATATATCTCTGTGGTGAGGAAGTAAAATGTGATGTTTGCATTCATTTCAAGAGGACTAGAACATAAAAGCAAGGATGTAATGTTGAGACTCTATAAAGCACTGGTGAGGCCTCACTTGGGAGTATTGTGAGCAGGTTTGGGCCCCCGATCTTAGAAAGGATGTGCTGAAACCAGAGAAGGTTCTATGGAGGTTCACAAAAATGATTCCAGGATTGAATGGCTTGTCATATGAAGAACATCTGATGACTCTGGGCCTGTATTCACTGGAATTCAGAAGAATGAGGGGTGACTTCATTGAAACCTATCAAATGCTGAAAGGCCTCGATAGTGTGGATGTGGAGAGGATGTTTCCTATGGTGGGAGGGTCTAAGACCAGAGGACACAGCCTCAGGATAGAGAGGGGTCCTTTAGAAAGGAGATGCAGGGAAATTTCTTTAGCCAGAAAGAATACTTTGCACAGGCAGCTGTGGAGGCCAAAACTTTATGTATATTTAAGGCAGCGATTGATAGATTCTTGATTGGTCAGGGCACGAAGGGATATAGCGAGAAGGCAGGAGACTGGAGCTGAGAGGTAAATTGGACCAGCCATGATGAAATGGTGCAGCGGACTCGTTGGGCCAAATGCCCAAACTCTGCTCTTGTATCTTAGGATCTTATATGTTAAAGGTCAAAATTGCAATCATATAGTAGCTAATACATTACTTAATTATAATTACAAATGTATGACTGTAATTTTTATGATAATAATGTACTGCATTCGACAAGGGATGAATGGAGATGTCCAGGGAGAGGTAACTCCTCTCGTAAAGAGGCTTGTCGTGTCCATTATGGGGCACTTCACTCACCTTTGGTCTTGACTGGACACTTAGCTCTCACTTGTGGCTCCAAGTAGCTGTTTGTATGTAGTACTGACCATATCCCCGTACACTGCTTCAACAGGCAGGCTGAGCCAGGTGAGGGTAGCTGGCTAGTCTCATGCCCCGTGAGAGAGGGACATGCCTGTCCCCGCATGCTAATTCAGGCCCTGTAGACTGGGCAATTGAGATCCAACAGCCAGAAAGGCAATTCAGCAACACTTCACAAAGAATGAAGGGCATGACAAAGCACGGAAGTCATGGTCATCCACTGCGACCAGGGAAGATCCCAGGTGTGCCATCTGCTCGTACCACTGGACCCGGACTTCTGAGGTCAAGAGAATAGAATTGCCCCAGTGCAATGGCTTTTCCATTTTAAAAAAAAGGTTTCTTCATGCAATTCACATGATCTAAGCACAACAGAAGAACTGCACAAATCTAACTGTAATCGCAGATACGATGGACAACTAAATAAAATTCAATCAGTAGCCAATGTAAATAAGCTATTGGTTGATGCTCCAGTGTGAACCAGCCGTGCTATCAGAAGCACACAACATGTTGAGACACATGCATGTGAAGCGAGCTGTAGGTCCTGCAACAGTTTAACATAATTTTAATTTTGCTGTCAGTCTTTCATTAACATTCTTTGCTTATGATGCATTATTAAAATAACAAGGTTACATCAAATAACTGAAAACTTTCATGTTTTGGAGAAGACCAAAGCACAGATTTTTCTTGAAGACTGTTTTCAAAGTAAGTCTCATGCATCATACAATCCATTCATCACTTGAAAGAATATGTTTAGTGTAAGCGTGTTGTAAAGTTTCCAGCTAAAAGCAAGTTCAACCAACACACCTGATGCATACAAGCCCAGACATGGCTGCATTCCTCTCTCAGAAGGAACTAGTATTAGTTGACTCAATCTGTTCTACGAGCTGGGAGTTCAGTATTTTTAAATGATGTGGATTGCAAAGAAAACCCTGTAAAACTTCAGCACCCAAGGCTTTATATTTCTTTCTAACAAGGTAAGAAACTGAAAAGGGTATTTATTCCAAACAATACTGGGATGTTTGATAATGGTTGAGTTCTTGCTGTTCCATGAATCGAGAACAAAGAAAAGACTGAGTGTGTGAACTGTGGCCTCTGATTGTAAAAAAAACCTTTGTCTTTATTCTTGAGAGAAATTTATTGATTCTGATTCAAATAAAGGGAAGTCAAGTATATCCCTTAATAAGGTTGGATTTTTAAAATTATTTCCATTGGAATGTGGTTTTACTAAGCACAAGCTGCATGGGATCTGGTTCAGAAATTTTAAAATGCAGTCTGTAAATGCTTAATACTGTGTTGCAATGAATATTTGGATTTTTTAAAACATGGCTGTTCCTGTACAGAATGTTACAATTGCATGTTCTAATCATTTTTCACAATAATTTAACACTGCTTTGATTTTATTTTCATGTAAACTTAGAATTCAAGCTAAGTTTATAGCTTATACGAAGCATTCAATTATCTAAAATGCAATATTCTGAAAACATTCTATTAACCTTACTACATGAATTATCCTTACAAACTTGCTGTTTAATAACCACAGCTTTCTTTCTTTGTTGTGGGAATTTTGTTGCTCGTATTTTGGTTTAACAGTCTAACATGGCTTTAAAAACGTAGCATTGTAACTCAGTTACCTCTCTGGTGGCTAATCCCTTTCATAAGTGTGCCTGCAATAGTTTGATTTTTTTGATTTCTACTAATAAGTGATCAGCCAATTGTTACAAGAATTTAGCAACTGTGACTGTTAGCTGGTGAGACCTGTATGTGATTTACTCAATATTACGGTGAGCTAAATAGCTTTTTTACCTGTTTAGTTTACAAACCCTATAACATGAATCAATTGGGAGGAAAGAAATCCACTGGTATTCATTTCCTCTGCTATTTGGTGTCCTTGCAGTAAGCTACATCTCCATGAGATCTCAGATGATGCTCATAGAACCAACTGGGTAGAACGCAGTCTCTTGATTGATACATAAAGGCAGATTATGCTCAAGAAAGAGCAGAAGGCTGCTCAAGCCAGCATTGAAAATCCCTGTTCTTTCATTTCTATGCACCAACAATACCTGACCTGAAATCACACCTATCATTAGCACTGACCTTCACGAAGTAAGATTCAGTGGAAGAAGAATGAATAAATAGTAGTGATACCAGCAAAAATGCAACAAAATATGTATTTCATTGATTGTTATGGCTTTATAGCCAAGCTCCTTTAATTCCAGATAAAACTACTCAAAGTTAGCCTGCTATTGCTGAGCAAATTTGAGGGCCTAAAGTTAGACAAGTCCCCTAGTCCTAATGGAATGCATCCCAGGGTACTGAAAGAAATGGCAGAGGTTATAGTTGAGGCTTTGGTGATAGCTTAGTCAAAATTCTCTGGACTCTGGGCAGGTCCTGGCGGATTGGAAGAAGGAGAATGTCATGCCACTGTTCGAAAAAGGATGTAGGTAAAAGGCAGGTAATTATAGGCCAGTCAGATTAACATCTGTAGTAGGCAAAATACTTGAGCTATTATTAAAGAAGAAATAGCGAGGTATCTGGAAAGAAAGGAATCCATCAGATAGTCATAACATGGATTCAGAAAAGACAGGTCCTGTTTGACAAACTTACTGGAGTTCTTCTGAGGATATAACAAGTGCAGTGGATAGAGATGGGCATTGCTTATTTGGATTTCCAGAAGGCATTCAGAAAAGGTGCCACATAAAAGACTTATCCATAAGATAAGGATGCATAGAGTTGAGGGGTGATATATTAGCACGGATAGAGGATTGGTTAACTAATAGAAAGCAGAGAGTTGGGATATATGGGGGTTTCTCTGGTTGGCAACCAGTGGTGAGCGGTGTGCTGTAGGGGTCAGTGCTAGGCCCACACTGTTCACAATATACATTAACGACTTGGAAGAGGGGGCCGAGTGTAGTGTATCTAAGTTTGCTAATGGCACTAAATTGAGTGGAAAAGCAAATTGTGTAGAGGATATAGAGTCTGCAGAGAGATATAGGTAGGTTAAGAGAGTGGGCAGGGGTCTGGCAGATGGAGTACAATGTTGGTAAATGTGAGGACATCCACTTTGGAAGGAAAAATGGAAGATCAGGCTATTTCTTAAATGATAAAGATTGCAGCATGCTTCTGTGCAGAGGGACTTGGGAGTGCTTGCGCATGAAACGTAAAAGGTTGGTTTGCAGGTGCAGCAGCCTATCAAGCAGGCAAATGGAATGTTGGCCTTCATTGCTAGAGGGATTGAACTTAAGAGCAAACATATTAGAGCTCAAAAATAATTATGAAACAAAGTGAAATTATGCTCAATGCCTTATAAGTGTGGAAGGAAATACGGCTATAGATTTTCGTTACATTAATGCATAAAAAACAACAAAATTCTGGTCTTGATCACAAGGCGAGGAACGTGAAGGCAAATACATAGCAATGAAGATTAAACTGTAAAGGAAATCAGGGTACCGAGTGTTGCATTGGGGTGAGTATCAGGATTTGGAAGCTTTAGAGCCATAGAACACTACAGTACAGAAAGAGGACCTTCAGCCCTTCCAAGCCATGATGAACTATTTCTTCTATCTAGTTCCATTAACCTGCACCTGGACCATAGCCCCGATACCCCTTCCATCCATGTACCTGTCCAAATTTCTCTTAAATGTTGAAATCAAACCAGCATCCACCACGTGTGCTGGCAGCTCATTCCACACTCCCACCACCCTCTGAGAGAAGAAGTTCCTCCTTGTGTTCCCCTTAAATATTTCACCTTTCACCCTTAACCCATGACCTCTAATTGTAGTCTTATATAAGCTCAGTGGAAAAAAGCCTGTTTGCATTTACCCTATATATACCTCCCATAATTTCATATCGCACTATTAAGCATTTAGGCTCTATGGAGTTAAGTCCTAAACTTTTCAACCTTTCCAATAACTCAGTTCCTCAGGTCCTGGCAACATCCTTGGAAATTTTCACTGCACATTTTCCATCTTATTGACATTTTACCTGTAGGTCGGTGACCAGAACTGCACACAATACTCCAAATTAGACCTCACCAACATCTTATACAACTTCAATGTAACATCCCTATCCCTGTAATAAACACTCTAATTTGTGAGTCCAATGTGCCAAAAGCTCTCTTTATGATTCTATCCAACTGTGATGCCACTTTCAATGAATTGTGGATCTGTATTTCCAGATCCCTCTGATTTACCACACTCCTCAGTGCCCAACCACTCACCATGCAAGTCCTACCGTGGTTTGTCCTCCCAAATTGCAATATCTCACACTTGTCTGCATCAAATTACATCTGCCATTTTTCAGCTCATTCTTCCAGCTGGTCCATATCCACTGCAAGCTTCGATAGCCTTCCTTGCTGTGCATTACATACCCAGATTCACTGATTACCACATTATAATCCAGGGCATTGATATAAATAACAAAGAACAGACCCAGCACCAATTCCTGCAACACACCATTAGTCACAGGCCTGCAGGCGGAGAGGCAGGTTCTAATAGCACTGTCTGGCTTCTCCCACAAATTCTAGACCATAAAACATAGGAGCAGAATTAGGCCATTCAGCCACCTAGTCTGCTCAGCCAATCCATCATGGCTGATCCCGGATCCCACTCAACCACATACACCTGGCTTCTCACCATCTCCTCATAGAGGCCCACAGCTACCAAACACTCCTCATATGGTAACCCTTTCATTCCCAGAATCATCCTTGTGAACCTCCTCTGGACCCTCTCTAATAACAACACATCCTTTACTGAGCTAAGGGGCCAGAAACTGTTGACAATACTCCAAGTGCAGCCTGACTAGAGTCTTATAAAGACTCAGCATTATCTCCTTGCTTTTATATTCTACTCCCCTTGAAATAAATGTCAACATTGCATTTGCCTTCTTTACCACAGACACAACCTGTAAATTAACCTTCTGGGAGTTTGCACAAGGACTCCAAAGTCCCTCTACACCTCTGATGTTTGAATCTTCTCTCTATTTAGATAATAGTCTGCACTATTGTTCCTTTTACCAAATACATTATCATACATTTCCCAAGACTGTATTCCATCTGCCACTTTCTTGCCCATTCTTCCAATTTGTCTAAGTCCTGCTACAATCGCATTGCTTCCTCAGCACTACCTACCCCTTCATCTATCTTCATCCACAAACTTTGCCACAAAGTCATCAATACCATTATCCAAATCACTGGCAACCAACCAGAAAAAGGTCCCTTTTATTCTCACTCACTGCCTCCTGCCTGTCAGCCATTCCTCTATCCATGCCAGTTTTTGTCCTGTGACGCCATAGGCTTTTACCTTGTTAAGCAGCCTTCTTTATGGTACCTTATCAAATGCCTTCTGAAAATACAAGTAAATTGCATCCACTGCCTCTTCCTTGTCCACCCTGCTTGCTACTTCCTCAAAGAATTCTTAACAGATTTGTCAGGCAAGAGTTCCCTTTACAGATACCATGCTGACTTTGACTTACTTTATCATTAGCCTCCAAGTACCCCAAAACCTCATTCTTAGTAACAGATTCCATGACTACCCGGACTGGGTAGATGCCATGACTTCCACTTGGAAAGGCACAATGTTTTGGAAATGCACAACGTTTGGGTAACTTTGCCAATGACACCATATATCAAAAAAGGAATTTAAAAATTGACCCACTGTTGGAATGAAGCACTTGTAAAATATCTGTGATGGCCTAGACCCAAATCTTAGTTGCAATGTACGAACAAGATAATTGGATGGAAATCCAGAAAATGCAGGAAGCAATTCTGAAAAAAATGGTAGGACCGATCTTCACCAGAATGGTCCTTCTCCCTACTGATGTTACTTAATCTGTTGAGTGTTTCTATTTCCGTTTCAGATTTGATGATTGGCAATTGGTTTATTGCTGTCACATGCATTGAGGTACAATTAAAAAAAAATGTTGCTTTGCATGTCCAGGCTTTTTGCTTCAATTAGATAAAGCAGTGCTCAAAATAGATTCAAAAATTGATCGTGTGGATAGTCAGAGGCTTTTCCCCAGGGCTGAAATGACTAGCACGAGAGGGCATAGTTTTAAGGTGCTTGGAAGTAGGTACAGAGGAGATGTCAGGGGTAAGTTTTTTTTAGAAGGCAGAGAGTGGTGAGTGTGTGGAATGGGCTGCCGGTGGTGGTGGTGGCCTGTATTGTGCTGTATGTTTTCTATGTTCTATGTTCTATAAATTAGCAGCATTAAAATCCAAACAAGTGTTTCATTCCATTAGATACAACAATGCAAAAATAATCACATTTTCAGAATTGTGATAAATTGAAACAAACAAATAAATTCCAGTTACAATCAATGTACTTAAATCCTAGAGAATAATTTGTTTTAATTGAAACCTAATGTGAGGCTGTACTCTTTTGTATTAAAGAATAAGATTTAAATTACATTGTAATCAGAAGTCAAAATCAGGCAGGTTACTTACTGATCTAGTAATCCAAGTAGCTTGAATTCAACTTGATGCCGTTAGGAGTCTTTTTTATTGCTATGTTGCGACTAAATTGGCAACTACTTGCTCAGCACAGTTAATGTGTTAAACAGGAGTGTTATGGCAGCAGAATGTGAGAATGAATTCCCATTCAAATATTCTCACTTGCTTCCTGTCTCTTTAATCTGTGTTTCAATTTGATTAATTCAACTGCACCAAAGACAATAATATTAGAGCAGTTATTCGAGGAGGCAACATAGCTTTCTTAACGAGAAGAAAATACATAGATATAGTTTACAGCTCTGCAATTGAAAATAAGTCAGAGGAAGACTAGTAGTAATTAGCGAAATTGTAACTAATGGCAAAAATAAATGGGTTTTCTTTGGATAGAATGTAAAGTTGTAAAAATTCTCAAATCTGACCCCAGCCTTACTTGCACTAACCCTTTTCTGGGCTTAACAGAGAACAGGAACAATGTACCCAAAACAGGAAGCTGATCCCCACTTTGAGGTGGTGGCCATCACATTTTATACCTTCATCAGTTTTAACATTAACCCGTAGGGTTTCCTGGACCTTAGGAATGCGAGCAGCAAAAGGGAAGCATGAGCTGCTCTATGGAATGCCCCAGTGTTATTCAGTAGTGCTTGTGGGCCAGAAGGAGTAATTAAGTCTACCATCTCATAAACAATGATATCACGAGCTGACTGACATCCTCACAATGACACTTCCTCTCCCCAATTAAAGATCTCCCCCAATCACTAACACCTCAGCAATTACTGACCATCCCCACAAATATCTGTGCACCCTAACAATGACAGAGAACCTCAGTGACACTGACATCCTCTTACTGTGAATCTCCTGTGATCACTGATCCTGCCTGCACACATTGGTATCCTATTGATCACTGATCCTTCTCCCAGCAACACTGACACGTTCTGTAATTATCGGATAGACCACACAAAAAAAATGTCTGCTGTCAAGATCAGTGACCCTCTACGTTTTCTCTGACTTCACCCACCCCCTGTGAACATTGGCCTGTCTCACATTCATCGATTCGCCTGTGATTACTAATCCCCAACAAGCACTGGCAGTCCCTATACTGTATCATTGGCAATATCAACCATCCCTCCCTCATCAATATCACTCTGGAAACAATAACACCCCCTCCCACAATTATTAACCCTTAATCCCCATCGATTCGCTGATCTCACTTAGCCCCTACACAATGCCCCATGTTTCTTAAAACTATATATCATGTACTCCTTTCCCCACCACATCTCAAATTATCGAATCAAATCAGTAGAAAATCCAACTGCTTCTTGAATTGCTGAATGGAAATCAGATGGACTGAGAAAAAGATTCAAGGATGCACTCAAAGATTCCTTAAAAAGTTTAATATCCCCAGTAACTCCTGGGGACCTCTGACCTATGGCCACTCAGTGTGGAGATGGAGATGGGATGATATAGAGGACCTTGAGACCATTCAACAGGAGTACAAAAAGACCTCTAAGTGCAAAGAGTGGATCACCTCACAATCTAGTCACCTCCCACCCTGTCAACAACCTTCTGCTCTCCATCTCTCTGGTTACCACATTACCCTCATTGGCTACTTCAGAACCCACTGAACTGTAGGAGAAGCAAGTCATCCTCGATCAAGTGTGACTGCCAAGGAAGAAGAGAATGAAGAAAAAGAAACACTTGTGGCATATATATTTCTAGTACCTTCCAATTGGAACTTCCTTCGAAACAGTGAAGGTTTATACCATATCTACTTTGTAATTTGATTTTCAGAGAAAGTGAGAACACATTTATAATTTGTACCAATTCATGTCACTGCAGGTAGTACAACTATCTCACAGTGTTAGGTTTGACCTCATAGTTGTATTGTGCAGTTCACACATTTTCTCTGTAACAGTATTGGGTTCACCCAGGTGTTCTGGCTTCCACTAAGATCTAAAAGTGCTGTAGATTCATTGACTTTTGTAACTTAAGTAGGAGAATCCGGAGAGTTTTGTGGTTAATGATCATGTGAGAGTGAATAAGGAAACTTAAAGTAAGTGGGTGAATGGGAGTGTTAAGGATTGGCATAGACTCAACGAGTCAAGTTACAAGGAATTATGAGAAATGCTTCACTATCCCGATCCAAAAACTATTGGCCCTTGGCCTGAGAGCATCTTCTCTGATAATCACAAAAGAAGGAATCAAGATACATGCTTGATCATCAGCCATTTTCTCTGTAATGCACTGCATAGAATCCATTAGTTAATAACCAAATTATATATATATATTTTTTGAACCATAGAGAAAAGAGCCTTTGTTTTCACCCTGGGCTTGTCTAATGTTGCTGCTGCTTGTTAGGAATGAATGGAGTTTTTAAACATTAAATATTGCTGGTCATTGTACAAATATATCATAATGAATGCAGAATGGCAACTCCAGATATGCTGCCTTCCCCTACACAGTATTTTATATTTAATCTAATGAGAGGCCAGTAGTGGACAAAGGTAAAGGATATTAGCAATAGAGACGAGTTTCCAAATTGTATTTGCATTTGGAAAACTGTGGCCTAATTAGGGAGAGCCAGCATGGCTTTGTGCAGGGCAAATTATGTCTTACTAAATTGATTGAGTTTTTTTTTGGATGAGGTGATGAAGGTGGAGCTGTGGATGCTGTCCATATGGATTTTAGTAAGGCATTGAGAAGGATCGTCAGAGGAGGCTCATCCAGGAGATTAAGATGCATGGATCAATGGGGAATTAGCCATTTGGATTAAGAACTGGCTTGCTCATAGAAGATGATGGGTAGAGCTGCGTAACACTAAGGGGCAGAAAACGCTGGTGGGAGTTGTGTACAGGTCACCTAACAGTAGTAGTGCGGTCGGAGATGGTATTAAACAGGAAATTAGAAATGTGTGCAATAAAGGAACAGCAGTTATAATAGAAACATAGAAAATAGGTGCAGGAGTAGGCCATTCGGCCCTTCGAGCCTGCACCGCCATTTATTATGATCATGGCTGATCATCCAACTCAGAACCCCGCCCCAGCCTTCCCTCCATACCCCCTGACCCCCGTAGCCACAAGGGCCATATCTAACTCCCTCTTAAATATAGCCAATGAACTGGCCTCAACTGTTTCCTGTGGCAGAGAATTCCACAGATTCACCACTCTCTGTGTGAAGAAGTTTTTCCTAATCTCGGTCCTAAAAGGCTTCCCCTCTATCCTCAAACTGTGGCCCCTCGTTCTGGACTTCCCCAACATCGGGAACAATCTTCCTGCATCTAGCCTGTCCAATCCCTTTAGGATTTTATACGTTTCAATCAGATTCCCCCTCAATCTTCTAAATTCCAACGAGTACAAGCCCAGTTCATCCAGTCTTTCTTCATATGAAAGTCCTGCCATCCCAGGAATCAATCTGGTGAACCTTCTTTGTACTCCCTCTATGGCAAGGATGTCTTTCCTCAGATTAGGGGACCAAAACTGCACACAATACTCCAGGTGTGGTCTCACCAAGGCCTTGTACAACTGCAGTAGTACCTCCCTGCTCCTTTACTCGAATCCTCTTGCTATAAATTCCAGCATACCATTCGCCTTTTTCACCGCCTGCTGTACCTGCATGCCCACTTTCCCGATGTTGGGGAAGTCCAGAACGAGGGGTCACAGTTTGAGGATAAAGGGGAAGCCTTTTAGGACCGAGATTAGGAAAAACTTCTTCACGCAGAGAGTGGTGAATCTGTGGAATTCTCTGCCACAGGAAACAGTTGAGGCCAGTTCATTGGCTATATTTAAGAGGGAGTTAGATATGGCCCTTGTGGCTACGGGGATCAGGGGGTATGGAGGGAAGGCTGGGGCAGGGTTCTGAGTTGGATGATCAGCCATGATCATAATAAATGGCGGTGCAGGCTCGAAGGGCCGAATGGCCTACTCCTGCACCTATTTTCTATGTTTCTATGATGGTCGAAGGGGCTTATTCTAGCTGGAGGTCTGTGATTCGTGGTGTTCTGCAGGGATCAGTACTGGGATGCCTGCCGTTTGTGATGTATGTAAATGATCTGGATGAAAATTAAATAAGTAGTTCAGTAAGTTTGCAGATGCTATGAAGATTGGTGGTGTTGTGAATAGTGTAGATGACTGGCAAAGAATACAGCAGGATATACAATGCCTATAAAAAGTATTTCCCCCCCCCCGCCCCGAAAGTTTTCATGTTTTATTGTTTTACAACATTGAATCACAGTGGATTTCATTTGGCTTTTTTGACATTCAACAGAAAAAGACGCTTTCATGTCAAAGTGAAAACAAATCTCTACAAAGTGATCTAAATTAGTTACAAATATAAAACACAAAATAACTGATTGCGCAAGTATTCGCCCCCCTTTAATATGACACACCAAATCATCACTGGTGCAGACAACTGGTTTTAGAAGTCACATAATTAATTAAATAGAGATTTGCTTTCAGAGACCTGTGTGCAGTCAAGGTGTTTCGATTGATACAGGTGTAGGAAAAATACACCTGTATTTGGAAGGTCCACCTGTTGGTAAGTCAGTATCCTGGCAAAAACTAAACCATGAAGACAAAAGAACACACGAAGCAACTTCGTGAAAAGGTTATTGAAAAGCACAAGTCAGGAGATGGATACAAGAAGATTTCCAAGTCATTAAGTATCTTTTGGAGTGCAGTTAAGTCAATCAAGAAATGGAAAGAATATGGCACAGCTCAAAATCTGCCTGGAGCAGGTCATCCTCAAAAACTGAGTGAGCACACAAGGGAACTAGTGAGGGAGGCCACCAAGAGAGCTATGACAACTCTGGAGAAGTTACAAGCTTCAGTGACTGAGGCAGGAGAGACTGCACATACAACAACTGTTGCCTGGGTGCTTCACCAGTCACAGCTTTATGGGAGAATATAGAATTTTGGCTATCAGACTAAATGCTATGTTTGGCATAAGCCAGACACCACACATCATCGAAAACGCACCATCCCTACCGTGAAGCATGGTGGTGGCTGCATCATGCTGAGGGAATGTTTCACTGCAGCAGGCCCTGGAAGCCTAGTGAAGGTAGAGGGTAAACTAAATGCAGCAAAATACAGGGAAATCCTAGACGAAAACCTGATGCAGTCTGCGAGAGAAGATTTGTTTTCCAGCAAGACAATGAGCCCAAGTGTAAAGTCAAAGCTACACAGGAACGGCTTAAAAACAACAAAGCTATTGTCCTGGAGCAGTTCAGTCAGAGTCCAGACCTTGATCCAATTGAGAATTCATGGCTGGACTTGAAAAGGGCTGTTCATTCATGATCCCCATGCACTCTGACTGAGCTTGAGCAGTTTTGTAAAGATAAATGGGAAAAATTGAAGTGTCCAGATGTGCAAAGCTGAAAGAGACCTATCCACAGAGACTAAAGGCTGTAATTGCTGCCAAAGGTGCATCTACTAAATACTGGCTTGGAGGAGGTGAATACTTACGCAATCAATTATTTTGTGTTTTATATTTGTAATTAATTTAGATTACTTTGTAGAGATCTGTTTTAAGTTTGATACAAAAGAGTCTTTTTCTGTTGATCCGTGTCAAAAAGGGCAAATTAAATCCATTGTGGTTCAGTGTTGTAAAACAATAAAACAGAAAAATTTCCAAGGGGGAGGAATACTTTTTATAGATACTGTAGATCTGTTGCAGTTATGGGCAGAGAAATGCCAGATGAGTTTAGCCCAGCCAAGTGTGAAGTATTTTACCTTGGTAGGTCAAATATAAAGAGAAAGTAAACTGTTAAGGGCAAATCACTTCCAAGCATTTCAACAGGAACCAGGGCCCTGGCAGATGGGACCTCCACCAATGGCTCCTCCATGAGGAACAGTGGGGATTGGTAGCCATGAAGTACTCCAAAGGGTGACATAGCCGTGGCAGAGCGATGTATAGATTATAGGACATTTCAGTCCAGAGCATATAATTCTTCCATGTGGGAGGGTTAGAGGCAGTGAAGCATTACAGAAACTTCTCCATTTGCTGATTGTCTATTTCTTACTTCTGCCTTTCCCTGTCTCCTATGCCAGTGGTCCCCAACCATCAGGCCGCAAAGCATGTGCTACCGGGCCACGAGGAAATGACATGATTTGACGATATGAGCTGCACCTTTCCTCATTCCCTGTCACGCACTGTTGAACTTGAACATAGGGTTGCCAACTGTCCCATATTAGCCGGGACATCCCACATATTTGGCTAAATTGGTTTGTCCCATACGGGACTGCCCTTGTCCCGTATTTCCCACGTTAAGGTAGAGCGTTCCTATGAAACCGTTCGTAAGCCGAAATGGCGTAAAGCGAAGAAGCAATTACCATCAATTTATATGGGAAAAATTTTTGAGTGTTCCCAGACCCAAAAAAATAACCTACTAAATCATACCAAATAACACGTAAAACCTAAAATAATACTAACATATAGTAAAAGCAGGAATGATATGATAAATACACAGCCTATATAAAATAGAAATAATGTATGTACAGTGTAGTTTCACTTAACAGAATCGGGAAGATTAAGCCAAAACCGATTTGTAGAAAAAAATCGATACGTACACGCAGGTGCACACAGGTGCCCGTGCAAGGCTTCATGGTCATGGTAGTCTTTCTCGGGGTAAACACAAGTGTCCCGTGTTTGACTGCTACTTTTGTCCCTTATTTGGGAGTGAGAAAGTTGGCAACCCTACTTGAACACCCCCACCCCCAACCCGTCGGCCAGTCCGCAAGAATATTGTCAATATTAAACCGGCCCGCGGTGCAAAAAAGGTTGGGGTCCCCTGTCCTATGCCACAATGGTGCTGCGTGGAGTTGAACGTGTGCAAGAGTTCTCTGTCTGGTCCTCGCTGGGAAAGGATGGCCCTGACATCCACATCAAATGCATCCACCTGTACCACAGAAGTTCCGGAGGGACTCGGATGGTGGAGAATTGTAGTGGTAGTGAAATACCTCCAGATCCTTGAAAACAGGGTCCACAGCAGACCAGGTTATCCGTTAGGTAGATGTGAGGAGTGGTGATTTGGCTATAGTTTCTGACGAAACAGCAGTGGAAGTTGGAGAAGCCCAGAAAGCACTGTAGCTGTTTGATGGAGCAGGGTTGGGGGCATTCAACACACTTTCCCTGGATCTATGGTTATGTCCTGGGGTGAACCCAAGAAGGAAATAACTGTTGTGTGGACTGGCAGTTATCTAACCTGCAGTACAGTTTGTTTTTGAGGAGATGCTAAAGGACTGAAGGGTTGTGACAAACGTGGTCTTGGGTGTTCTTGAAGAAGATGAGGATGTTGTCGAGGTAGATGAATGCATACACTTCATAAATCCATGGAGATGGAGGTAACTCCTAACCTCACAAAACCCCCACACGCATGTCTCAGAGGATTTTGCTAATGAAGGCTTAGAAAATGGCTGGACTGTTGGAGAGCCCAAAAGGCATCACCAGTGGTTACTGTGAACACTGTTTTCTGCTCATCCCCCGGCAGGTGTGGATCCACAAGTCCAGTTTGGTGAAGATCTGGGTCCCTGGTAGTGTTTTGGATGTGCTATCCATCAATGGACATGGATAGCTGTTCATAATGGTGATTTTGTTGAGTCCACAATAGTCAATGCAGGAACGAAGACCCCAATCTTTCTGTTAGACCAGGAAGAATCCTGCACTGGCTGGGGAATGGGATGGTCAAATGAAGCCGTGGTGTAGCACTTTGGAAATGTAGTCATTCAGTAATTGGGCATCAGGAAGGGAGAGGGAAAACAGTCAAACTCAGGAAAGGGTGGTTTCTGGGAGGAAGTTAGCCACGCAGCTGTGTGGTCTGTGAGGTGGCTGGATGCTGACTTCCTTTTTAACTGAAGGCAATAGCTAAGTCATGATAGTCCTGTGTGGAATTTTGAGAGACTGGGTGTTTCCTTCCTCTCCATGGATTTACGTGGTGAAGTCAACTGAGGTCACAGGCAGGTGGCCTGGCAGGTGGATCTCCAACTCAGCAGTGCACCTTTTGACCAAGCGAACTGAGGGTCGTGAGTGGAGAGCCGGGAGTAACCCAGGATGAGAGGAGTGTTGGATGAGTCAGTCAGATGGAACTGAATGGACTTGCAGTGTTCTCCAACACTCGTGCACAGGCTGTGCGCGCACTCTGGCTGTCCCAGACTCCAAGGGATGTCCATCAATGACCATGATGTTGAAGGCATGCGAGATAGGTTTGGTAGAGAGTCCAAGCTGCATACACAGAGTCCGATCCAGAAAGTTGCCTGCTATGCCGGAATCCACCAGAGCCTCCTGTGCACGTAGAGCTGTCAGAATATGGAGGAGGACAGAGGGATATGGTACTGGAACAAAGGGCCAGCAGAGCTTACCAGGTTAGAGGGTCCTTTGTCTCTATCTGGTGGTGCTATTTTCCCGGATGCAGTGGGCATTTGATACATTGGGTGTTCAGCTGATCCACAATAGGTGCACATCTGGTTTTTCCACTGACTCTCGCATTCTTGGGCTGCTAAGGAAGGTCTCCTGAACTGCCTGGGTTCTGGAGATGTTGGTGATGAGGGTCCTGCAACCTGGGAGTCTGGATGATGATCTGGAGGATCATCCAATGAGGTGCTTGTCAATACAGAGAGCCAGAGTGATGATGTTTTTGAGGTCAGTGAGCATCTCCCAGATAGGCAGCTCATCTTTCAAAGCACTCCAGGAGACCATTATGATAATGGACAAGGTGCACTTCCACACTCCAGTGTAGGGGTCATAAATCGCACAGCGTATTCTAGCATGGAGCATAATCCTTCGTGCTGGACCAGTATCAGATTCATTACCTCCCTTCCACTTCCTGAATGGTGGAAAACCTGGCACACCTCAGCAGTGAAATCCTCCCATCTGTTGCAAATGTTGGCTTTATTGTCCCAGCTAGTGGTGGCTCAGGTCAGAACTCATCCCATCAAGAGAGAAACCCAGAGGTTATCTTGGTCTGGTTCATAGAATACAACATCAGCTGGAGCTCAAAGTGTACGCACTGGGACAGGACAGGACAGGAAGTTGTGGCATCGTGTTGAAGACCCATCGAAGCATTTGGACATGCGAATCCAGGGCTCAGAAGGAGGAGGTTGACTGATGTGGGGGAGGAATCAATCCATGGTTCACTCATCCAGAGGAGGCTTGCCCAAAAGGAAAGCAGAGGAGATGATTTACTAGTCAACTATAAAATAACAAATCATGAGGGGCCACGAAACAAGAGTGAACACAAACTAAATACAAAGCCAACAAGGTAAACGCTAGGCAGAGATGAAGAAGGCTAGGAGCAACTAGTTGAGGCCAGCTGGTTCAATGCGGCTGAGTGCTGGGTTTAAATAGGCTGCAGGTGATGAGTTGGAAACGAGTGGCAGGTGGCTCCTTTTGGCTGGGTGGAGACTGAGAGGTGCCTACCTGTGCAAGCCTGACAATTATGAGGGGCATAGATCAAGTAGACAGCCAGTATCTTTTTCCCCAAGGTTGAAATGTCTAATACCGGAGGATATGCATTTAAATTGAGAAGTGATGATTTTAAAGGAGGTGTGAGAGGCGATTTGTTTTTTTTTTAAAAAAACAGAGTGGTGGGTACCTGGAATGCATTGCCTGGGATGGTGGTAGAGGCAGATACATTAGGTGCTTTTAAGAGATGTTTAAATAGGCACATGAATGTGAGGAAAATGGACTGATATGAACATTGTGTAGGCAGAAGAGATTATTTTAGTTGGCCATTTGATTACTAATTTATTTGGTCTGGCACAACATTGTAGGCTGAAGTGCCTGTTCTTGTTCTGTACTCTTCTATGTTCTCTGAGTCAGAGCTTTGCAAGTCAGGGTCATACTTGCGTTTGGCACGGTGGTGATATGGGATGGGTTTGAACACGGAAGACTAAACACCAAGGTGGCAGTCTACAGATTATGTACAGGATTCATATATATCAGCATGACATCTTTTTTGCTTTAACTTCCATGGCTAAGTACTTCAAGTAAAGTTTTTTTTTTAAGCTGAACATGCAATAGCAGGGGACTCTTAAGCAATAGACTACACCAAGTTTCAAAGCATCACTCTGCTGGTAATGCTGAACATTGGAAGGTGCCAGTCTGAAAGATCGGTATGTTTCAGGCAGAGAAAGACAATATCTTTAATTGAATATTAATTTAATTAAGAAGGCATACAGTGTATTGGGCCTTCATCAATCATGGAATTGAATTTAGGAGCCGAGAGGTAATGTTGCAGCTATATAGGACCCTGGTCAGACCCCACTTGGAGTACTGTGCTCAGTTCTGTTCGCCTCACTATAGGAAGGATGTGGAAACCATAGAAAGGGTGCAGAAGAGATTTACAAGGATGTTTCCTGGATTGGGGAGCATGCCTTATGAAAACAGGTTGAGTGAACTCAGCCTTTGCTCCTTCTAGTGACAGAGGACGAGAGGTGACCTGATAGAGGTGTGTAAGATGATGAGAGGAATTGATCATGTGGATAGTGAGAGGCTTTTTCCCAGGGCTGAGATGGCTGCCACAAGAGGGTACAGGTTTAAGATGCTTGGGAGTAGATACAGAGGAGATGTCAGGGGTAAGTTTTTTTCTTCCACGCAGAGAGGTGGTGAGTGCATGGAATGGGCTGCCAGCAACGGTGGTGGAGGCGGATATGATAGGGTTTTTTAAGAGACTTTTGGATAGGTACGTGGAGCTTAGGAAAATAGAGGGCTATGGGTAACCCTAGTAATTTCTAAGGTAGGGACATGTTCGGCACAACTTTCTGGGCCGAAGGGCCTGTATTGTGCTGTAGGTTTTCTATGTTTCTATGAATTAACCACCTTTCAACAGCAGTTTATGTTTGAGACTGAATAGACTGTGGATGCTGGAAACTGGAACAATGAAACAAACAGCTGAAGGAACTCAGTGGGTCAGGTAGGACTTGTGGAGGGAAAAGGGATAACTAAGGTTTTGGGTTGAGACCTTGTATCAGGACTTAGAGTGCAAAAGAGAGATGGTCAGTCTGGAGGTAAGGGGAGGGATAGGGAAAGAGGTGATGAGCAAAATCTAATCCAGGTGATTGAGGATGATGGGCAGACGGAACTAGGTGAGGGAGGGGAGATGATAAATGGCACACAGCAGATGGGAGTCTGGAGAAGGACTTGGACAGATTAGGAGAATGGACAAAGAAATGGCAGATGAAATACAGTGTTGGGAAGTGTACAGTTATGCACTTTGGTGGAAGAAATAAAATCATAGACTGTTTTCTAAATGGGAAGAAAATTCAAAAATCCAAGATGCATTGAGACTTGGGGGTCCTTGTACGTGATTACTTAAATGTTAATTTGCATGTTGAGTTGGTAGTGAGGAAGGCAAACACAATGTTAACACTCATTTCAAGAGGACTAGAATATAAAAGCTAGGATGTAATGCTGAGGCTTTATAAGCCACTGCTGAGGCCTCACTTGGAGTATTGTGAACATTTTGGGCCCCTATCTAAGAAAGGATGTGCTAACATTAGAGAAGGTTCAGAAGAGGTTCAAGAGAATAATTCCTGGAATGCAAGGTTTATCATACGAGGAGCAATTGATGGCTCAGGGTCATTACTCAATGCAATTTAGAAGAATGAGGGGGGACCTCATTAAAACCTATTGAATGTTGGAAGGCCTAGATAGAGTGAAGGTGGATAGGATGTTTCTTATGGTGGGGGAGTCTAGGACCAGTTCACTCACTTTCAGAATAGAGGAATGTCCATTTAAAATGGAGATGAGGAGGAATTTCGTCAGTCAGAAGGTGGTGAACCTGTGGAATTCATTGCTACAGGTGGCTATGAAGGCCAGGTCATTAGGTGTATTTAAGGCAGAGGTTAAGAGGTTCTTGATTAGTCAGGGCATGAAAGGGTACAGGGGGAAGGCAGAAGAATGGGGTTGAGAGTGAAATGGATTATCACTGATAAAATGGCAGAGAGAACTCGATGGGCTGAATGGCCTAATTCTGCTCCTATGTGTTATGGTCTTATGTGGCGTACGTGAAATTACAGAATCCAATGTTTATGCCATTGGTGTATAACATAACCGGGTGGAATACGAGATGCTGATCTAGTTTATATTTGGACTCACCCTGGCAGTATATAAACCCAAGGACAGACAATTCTTGTTTACCACTTTGCTATTATAACATTTGTAGGATCTATCATCATTTGAGAACTTTGTTGAGCATCATGTATTTGTGAAATAACGTGCCTGCATATTATGCATAAGAGGTGACACTGCAATGTTTCTGCATCCAATAAAGCAAATGTGACATGGTTCCGGAGTAAAGGCATGGAAATAGAACCACCTTGGATTCTGATTCATCATTCGAATGAATTATAGTTGATTCATATCTCAGATCCATTTACTTGCCTTTGCTCCCCATCTCTCATCACCTTTATCTGACATAAAGGCATAATCTTGAGCTTCAAAAATTAATTGTATTTGTGCAAGCATCCAGTCTACTGGGAAGAAGTATCCCAAGTATTTATTATTCTTTATGTCACTCCTTGCTGGCCTACTCTTAATTTTACATAATTTTTTAAAAATTTGGGATCTCCCATTTAAACAAATAGTTTCTCAATATGTACTCTATTGTATCATTCTTATGATCTTCATGACCTTAGCCTCCACACCTCCCCGCCTCAATTCAACACACTAGATGTTTGCAAACCATCCTCATGAGTAAATTCTTTAATATACTTATTGTTCTGCTATTCAAAACTCTTTTGAAATTTGAAGTAAAGCAGAAATTGCAAGAATAAGGCAGGTTGGGTAGTATATGTGGAGAGAGAAATGGCTTCTGATGATCGATCTGAACTGTTAACTCTTTTTCTCCACACATGCAGTCTAATCAGCTGAGAATTTTTAGCAAGTTCTGTTTTACAGCATTCTAGAGAATCCTTATTATACTAACTCCTAGGACCATATATCCTTAAAAATATATGCAATGCAGGTTTCCCCCGCCATCCGAAGGTAGAGCGTGCCTATGAAATGGTTCATAAACCAGAATGTCATAAAGCGAAGAAGCAATTACCATTTATTTATATGGGAAAAATTTGTGAGCATTCGCAGACCCAAAAATAACCTACCAAATCATGCCGAATAACACATAAAACCTAAAATAACAGTAACATATAGTAAAAGCAGGAATGGTATGATGAATACATAGCCTATATAAAATAGAAATACTTTTCCACAATAATTGCCTGCACTGTTCTCCGTAGCGAAAATCTCACGCAAGTGCTGTCGGCAAAAACACGGCGCAAGCGCTCTCCAGTAACCTTTAAGCTATGAAACTGCCAAATCATACCAAATAACACGTAAAAATACACAGCCGATATAAAGTAGAAATAATGTATGTACAGTGTAGTATCACTTACCGGAATTGGGACAGCGTCGAGCACACTGATAATGGTGTGTTAGGCTGAGTCATTGGAGGTTGGAGTGGTGCAGTGGCCCCCACCCTCCGGGCCGCCGACCGATACCGATCCGTGAAGCATGCAGCAGTACAGCGGTAGCCAGACGCACCCAGCACATCTTTAAGAAAAAAGCCGAAACAAACAAGCTAATTAATTAGGTGCCACCCGGCACATAAACGTCATCCCAGATCAGAGGCGACGCAATCTGAAATCGTCTCTGATCTGGGCCGACATTTACGTGGCGGGCGGCACCTAATTAATTAGCTTGTTTGTTTTGGCTTTTTTCTTAAAGATGTGTTGGGTGCCTCCTGGCTACCGCTGCATTCTCCGCGGATCGGTATCTGTCCGCGGCCCGGGGTTTGGGGTGTCGGGAAACTGGGGTGTCATCTCGTCGTCTGTTTCCATAAGGATAGGCAGGTCATCTTCTTCTATGTCTGCCTGCTTCGATGTCGAAGGTCGAGGTTCGTCGTCTGCTGTGGCTGATGTGGAAGGCTTGCTTGACTGCTTAGCCTCACGCATTTTTAGACCATACAGTTCTTTGTAAGCACTCAAACCATCCTGCAAATATGCCCTAAACTGACGTACCCTTTCAAAATTAAAGTTGTACTTTATCATTGCAGTGAAAATCTCATGTAGTTGCCTCACGTTCAGTTTCTGAATGACTTCACTTTCGGTCCGTTCGCTACTGCATTCGGTTTTGATTGTTATCCTTTCCTCTTGCAATTGCATCAGCTCTTCATCTATCAGTTCTTGGTCATGAGATGCCAAAACCTCTTCAACATCATCTTCGTCAACTTCTGCAAGCCAAACTCACTTTGTCCTTACTTCGTTCACCTGATCGAAACGCTTAATTATGTCTAGTTTTACGCTAAGTGTAACACCCTTACGAGCTCTTTCAGGCTTTTCCGATACCTTAGAACTCATCTTGCAAATGGCTGCTCACAGGGACATGTTTAAACAATGCCAGCTAGAATGCAGTTCCGAATCCGGGGAGAGTGGCTGCTCGGGGCGCGTGCTGCCTTTTTTTCATAGCAGTGAAAACACCTCCTGAAAGCGAAAACAGGTAACTAATGTAGGTCTTTCGTAATAGTGAGGTTTCGTAAAGTGAACGTTCGAAAAGCAGGGGACCCCTGTTGTCATAAGGGCACGCCTGCGAACGGACCCAAGTGCCAGACACACCAAGTGCCAGACACAGACACTGAAGTACTAGGGACAGGACTAGGATACAAGGCGATGGCAAGGACATGGACAGGAAAACCGGAACCTGGAACAGGACTGGACAAAAGAGCTAGGAGCCTGGGCTTGGACTCCGAGCCAGAGACTGGACAAGGGCCCAGTACCTGGGTCTTGCCTCTGGCTCGGGCCCTAGAATTAGGCCAGGACGAGGCTTGGCAGGCAGGCAGGACGAGGCAGACATCTACAGGCTTGAAGCTTGAGGCTTGAGGCTAGAGACTAGAGCCTTGGCTTGGTAAGAGGCTAGAGGCTAGAGACTAGAGACTTGGTTTGGCTAGAGGCTAGAGACTAGAGACTAGAGACTAGAGACTTGGCTTGGCAAGAGGCTAGAGGCTAGAGACTAGAGACTAGAGACTTGGTTTGGCTAGAGGCTAGAGACTAGAGACTTGGCTTGGCAAGAGGCTAGAGGCTGGAGGCTGGAGGCTGGAGGCTCGAAGCTAGGCAAGAGACGAGGCGAGGCTTGGCTGGAGGCTGGAGACTCGAGGCGAGGCGAGGCTGGAGGCTGGAGACTTGAGGCGAGGCGAGGCTGGAGGCTGGAGGCTGGAGACTTGAGGTGAGGCGAGGCTGGAGGCTGGAGACTTGAGGCGAGGCGAGGCTTGGCTGGAGACTTGAGGCGAGGCGAGGCTGGAGGCAGGAGACTTGAGGCAAGGCGAGGCTGGAGGCAGGAGACTCGAGGCGAGGCTTGGCAGGCTCCTCCTGGGCAGGGCGCGGATCACCACCCGACAGAGGCAAGGGACAGGAAGGGACAGAACCAACCCCAGGTAACGGCAAGATGGCCTGGCTTACCTGGGCGGAGGCAAGGCTCAGGAAGGGACAGAACCAACCCCAGGTAACGGCAAGACGGCCTGGCTTACCTGGGCGGAGGCAAGGGACAGGAAGGAACAGAACCAACCCCAGGTAATGGCAACACGGCCTGGCTTACCTGGGCGGAGGCAAGGGACAGGAAGGGACAGAATCAACCCCAGGTAACGGCAAGATGGCCTGGCTTACCTGGGTGGAGGCAAGGGACAGGAAGCGAGCTAAGTACAGGGTGGCTCCAGGACCAGACAGCAAGACAAGGCAAGGCTACAGACAAGGCAAGGCAAGACAAGAACTTCAGGCGAGGCGAGAGTTACCGGCAAGACAGGGTAGGGCTTCTGGTAAAGCAAGGCGAGACAGAACTTCAGGCGAGACGAGAGTTACCGGCTAGACAAGGCAGGGCAGGGCAGGGCTTCAGGCGAGGAAACAGAAGGCAGAGGAAGGGATCCAAGGAGTAAGGACAAGAACAATCCAGCAACCGCACCCTGGTCTCTGAAGGTATTTATGCAGCCAGCTTCAATTAGCATCAGCTGCCTCGATTAGCTCAACAAGGACAGAAACAGGTAGAAAGGAAAACTTGCAGCAAGGGTTGATGGACCGGACCGTGAACCGGAATATGGACTTCACGGACCGGACTATGACACCTGTATTCCCAAATACTCAAATGCGAATACTGGATCTGACTGAGGCTCAGGACAACTAAAACAATTTTCTTACCTTTCAATTCTATTTCCTGAGTTAAAGGACAAGATTCTTTTGGCTGAGAAGTGGCAGATGGAGTTCAACCCAGATAAGTGTGATATGAGTCATTTTGGTAGGTCAAATATGATGGCAGAATATAGTATTAATGGAAGGTCTCTTGGCAGTGTGGAGGATCAGAGGGATCTTGGGGTCCGAATCCATAGGACACTCAAAGCTGCTGCGCAGGTTGACTCTGTGGTTAAGAAGGCAAACGGTGCATTGGCCTTCATCAATTGTGGGATTGAGTTTAGGAGCCGAGAGGTAATGTTACAGCTATATAGGACCACGGTCAGACCCCACTTGGAGCACTGTGCTCAGTTCTGGTTGCCTCACTATAGGAAGTATGTGGAAACTATAAAAAGGGTGCAGGGGAGATTTACAAGGATGTTGTCTGGATTGGGGAGCATGCCTTATGAGAATAGGTTGTGTGAACTCAGCCTTTTTTCCTTGGAATGACAGAGGATGAGAGGTGACCTAACAGAGTTATATAACATCATGAGAGGCATTGATCGTGTGGATAGTCAGAAGCTTTTTCCCAGGGCTGAAATGGCTAGCACGAGGGGGCTTGGAAGTAAGTATAGAGGAGATGTCAGGGGTAAGTTTTTTTTTATACACAGAGAGTGGTGAGTGCGTGGAATGGGCTGCCAGCGACGGTGGTGGAGGTGGATACGATAGGGTCTTTTAAGAGACTCCTGGATAGGTACATGGAGCTCAGAAAAGTAGAGGGATGTGGGTAATCCTAGGTGATTTCTAAAGTAAGGACATGTTCGGCACAGCTTTGTGGGCCGAAGGGCCTGTAATGTGCTGTAGGTTTTCTGTGTTACCTTGAAAATGGAGAGTCAAGCCTCATTACATTGCCAAAGTTCCTTGTATCTTATTATTTATAAAATGTACCAATTTATCTTCTTTACTGGTTCAATCTAGATAATCTGATACACTAACTAAATTATACGTACGTGCTATGACCATTCACTTAATATATCTGCATCCTTCACAGACTCCTGCTATTACATAAACTATGCTATAGAGTTCTCTGATCCTTCATCCAAGACAATAAAATACATGATGAAAAGCTGAAGCCCACCTTAGTTCCCTGGAGAGTGCAATTTGTCTCCTCTCACCAATCAGAAAATCACAAAATGACCCACACATACATCTGCATTTATTTTTGTTTATATTCTTAAGCAACACCTTAATACCACTAGGAATTCCAACTCTTAAGTTCATTGTTTTATTGACCCTCTAGATTTGCCCCAACTCTTTCACATACCAGTTCATTTTTATCAACTCTGTTGTGCTGAAGTACTCAGTCATTTTGGCCCTATTAGTAGACTTCAGTAATCTCCCCACAACCAATGCCAATATCACAAGTGCTGTAACTTCCATTCCTACTGTTGAATGATGTTAGAACAGTGTTGTGCATCACCTTAATACAGCTTTCAAAAGGACCACGTAGGCTGCAACATTCAATTGTGATATTCCAAGAAGATTGGTGTGGAATTCCTTGTCCAGCACCATACTGTGTCAACTACAGTAGCGCTATTCTATTGATCTATTGCCAGACCTTGCAGCTGCAACCTCAGAAGGCAGCCCTTAAAGTGACATACACACAACAGCAGCCACATTCCTGCAACTACTGGAGAATCTATAGAATGGAATGATGCAGTGATGGGAGAGAGGAACCGGGCAGTCTGGTGGAGAACAGTATTCACAGGCAGCGCACTCTGAGAACAGATGGTCATGGAAATTCTCTAGGGCTACAGGCAGGATTGCAGTTTATGAATGCCTGTACTTTTGGGAAGCTTTCAGTGCAGCAAAATCCCCACGCCCACACTGCCTGCTTCTGTAGGCTAAAGGAAAAAGTGGACAAAGTTTCTCCTTCTGTATGGAATCTGAGTAAACTGCAACAAGCTCAGAGAAGTAAGGTAGATGATGGCAGTGTCTGGAAAGATCCGGAAGGTGGGAAATTAAACTGATAACATTAACCTCGTCAGCCAAAGCAGTCCAGGCAAGTGCATAAGCCCGTATTCAGGGTAACACCAGTGCCAGGGTCTCAGAGAGGGTTACTTTCGTGAATTCAAGCCTATACAGTATATTGCTCCAGTGAAGTCTTCATCTACATGAGCGCGTAACATAGTAAGTTTGGGATAGTTAAATTGATGAGTCCTACTATGCCTCATTTGGTAAACAGAACGCAGTGTTGGGAAGTGCATGCTCACGCACTTTGGCAGAAAGAACAAAATTATATACTGATTTCTAAATGGGGAGAAAATACAAAAATTCACGGTGCAGAGGGATGTGACAGTTCTCGTGCAGGAGTCTAGGACGAGAGAGCACAGCCTCAGAACAGAGGGATGTCCATTTAGAACAGAGGTGAGGAGGAATTTCTTTAGCCAGACGATGGTGAATATGTAGAATTCATTGCTATAGGTGGCTGTGGAGGACAGGTCATTGGGTGTATTTAAGGCTGAGGCTGATAGGTTCTTGACTGGTTAAGGTATAGTTACAGAGAGAAGGCAGGCGAATGGGGTCAAGAGGGAAATGGATCAGCCATGATGAAATAGTGGAGAAGACTCGATGGGCTGATTGACCTGATTCTGCTCCTAGGTCTTATTGTGTTATGGTATTATTTGCGTGGCTCTCTGGAATATTTTTGATGTCCAGGGTCTATCTCCAGACAATCGAATAAGAAAAGTGTTAGGTATGAACAATTCACGTTGGAATTCATTTTGTAAGTGAGTGGAGTAAGCAACAAACCTACAGGAGACCAAAGACCATAAAACATGGGAGCAGAATTAGGCCATTCTTCTCATCAAGTCTGCTGCACCATTCTATCAAGGCTGATTTATTATCCCTCTCAATCCCATCCTCCCGCCTACTGGCTAAAGAAATTCCTCCTCCTCCCCATTCTAAATGGATGTCCCTCTATTCTGAGACTGTGCCCTCTGGTCCTAGACCCATCTACTATAGGAAGCACTCTTTCCACATCCACACTGATTCAATATTCAACAGGTTTCAATGAGATTCCCCGACATTCTTTTAAACTCCAACGAGTACAGGCCCAGAGCCAAAGGCTCCTCATACATTAACCCTTTCATTCCTTGGGATCATTCTTGTGAACCTCCTCTGGATCTTCTCCAATGCCAGCACATTCTTTCTTTATAAAGGAGTCCAAAACTGCTCACAATACTCCAAGTGCGGTCTGACTTACAAAGCTTCAGCATTGTATCCTTGCATTTAAATTCTAGGCCTCTCAAGATGAATGCTAACATTGCATTTACTTTCCTTACCACTGACTCAACCTGCAAATGAACCTTTAAGGAATCCTGCACAAGGATTCCTCTGCATCTCTGATTTTTGATGTTGCTCTGTTTAGAAAATAGTCTCTGCCTTTATTCCTTCTACCAAAGTGCATCACCATACACTTTCCAACACTGTATTCTATCTGCCACTTCTTTGCCCATTCTCCTAATCTGTCTAAGTCCTTCTGGAGTCTTCTGTTTCCTCAACACCTCCTGCCTCTCACTTATCTTTGCATCATCCATAAACTGGGCTACAAAGCCATCAATTCCGTCATCTAAACCATTGTGGGGTGGCGCTGGATATTTAACTAGCACTGCTTCAAGGGAAACAGATCCAGTAAAAGGTAGTTTTCTGGGCATCAACAACAGACGCTCTTTTGCAGAATAGTGGAGTTGAGTATTATTTTGCAGATACTGTAAATACGGGCCACTGCACTATTGTTGACATAATTTGATTGAATTTGTGCCATAACAATGTTCCTATGATGAAAATCCCTAGGCATATGTCAGGATGAAATTTTCTAGATGCACAGACCTTTGCCTGGAAGTGCATTATTCTTTGTGAAGTTTGTTTACAATTTGCAACACCATATTTTCAGTGTTGTGAAAAGGAATTTCAGCCTTCATTCTCTGCCTCCCCCCCCCCCCATTCTAAAGATAATTTTCTAAAACATTGACATAGTTCCTACATCTTTGGAAAGTTATAATTGTTTCTGCATTTTCTTTACTGAGACTCTTTAATAATCCAGGATTAAAATCATCCTGTTAAGGTAGATATATTTGCCACAAGTCTTATTTATTACTCTATTGCCATTTCTTAATATATTAAGCTTATGTTTTTCTGTTTGCTTTATTTTCTACTGAATCATGTGTTAACCAACTCTCTCTCGATTGTGAAAACAGATACAAACAACTTACTTCATTAGCCAATCATATTTCTGTCATCCTTTTGGATTATGCTTGTATACATTTTTAATAGTCTCAAATTTACCTCCAACAGTGGTATCATCAGTGACTTAGATGATATTGCCATCCCAATCCAAGAATCTAGAGGTTCGAACTCAACTCCAGTGTTTGAGAGTAATTAGAATAACTCTCCAGTGGATCAGTGGGGAAATGCTACACTGCCAGAAGTGCAAGATTTCATGTCAGTAATTATAACAAGGACCTGCCCATCCCCTTGAGGCACACATATTTAATTCCATGGAGGAGTGATATTCCCCAAGCCCTTCAATCACCATTACTAACGCAGATTAACCAGTCATTAACATATTACAATTTTGCCATCTTGTTGTGTACAACTTGGCTTTTGTGCTTCTCACTTTGCATCTGAAAAACTTCATTGGGATAAAATATTTGTGACATCCAGACAGGGATACATCTCTCTTTCTTCCTTTACAGATCGCCAAAGGTAAAAATAATATTTAATAAGATACAAAATAAAGACTAGCATACTAGCTATAATTTAAACTGTTACTCTATTCCCATTTTTGTTGACTTCATTAAAGAAGTGCATTGGATTGAGTGTTTTGGCTTGTTTTGAATTTTATTTTCTTCATATATTATTTTTAAGAATTCATTTATCTTTGAGGTTCCTTGTATTCTTTTTCTGTTCCATTTTTGGTCATCTTATAATTTCCTTTGTATCACTTTATAGTTAGTATTAGTTGGGTGTTATCACTTTTCCCTGATGTTGTAAGAGACTTTGTACTAATATTACTTAGATTAGATTATGAGAATACTCAGTCCTCTTTTATTGTCATTTAGAAATGCATACATGCATTAAGAAATGATACAATGTTCCTCCAGAGTGATATCACAGAAAACAGGACAAACCAAAGACTAACACTGACAGAACTGCATAATCATAACATATAGGTACAGCAGTGCCAAAACAATACCATAATTTGATAAAGAACAGACCACGGGCACGGTAAAAAAAAAAGTCTCAAGTCCCGATCGACTCCCGAGTCCCCAATAGCAGGTGGCAAAAGGGAGAAACTCCCTGCCATAAACCTCCAAGGCACCGACAACTGCTGATGCCTTGGAAGCAGCCGACCATAGCCGACACCGAGTCCGTCCATCCGAAAACTTCGAGCCTCCGACCAGCCCCTCCGATACAGACTTCCGAGCGCCATCCTCTGCTGAGCACCTTTGACTTCTCCCCGGCCACTGAAACATGCAAAGCCGAGGATTCGGGGCCTTCTGCTCCGGAGATTCCAGTTACCACCCAGTAGCAGCAGCAGCGAAGCGGGCATTTCAGAAGTTTCTCTGGATGTTCCTCCATACTCTTGTGTCTGTCTCCATCAAATCTGAATTGTGCACAGTCCCCTACTTGACAGATTACAGATATCATTCACCGGAGAGGCCGTGTGCCATCTTCTCCTCCTCCTCTATTTTAGTTTGATGAACCAAAATAGTCTTTGTCTTTTAGTCCTATGCACTGGATCAAAATGCATTGAATACTTCAGTCTGCTTGCCTGTAGTTTTACCCCTTAGTACTTTGTAGGTTTAATTTAACTTTTGAATGTTTGCTATACTTAAATGTAAAATCCTGACTCTACCTTTATCCCTGTCAAATTTCAATCACACAAAGTTTATGTAGAAAACTTTCCCTTACTAATTTCAATCCACAATTCATTACTAATCCTATTAATGTCTGTTTCCTAGTTGGACTTAGATCCTAGTGGGTGCATTTTTAAAACTCCAAAACACAATCTTGTTTTTGCTACGTGCAGTTGTCTATTATGTTAACTGAAATGTCCTGTGGTATCTTTCTCCCTTCTGTTACCCCGATTATTCAATTATCCTCTTCTGAATGTAGCAGAGCACATAAATTTTCCAAGCCAATCTAGCTGGTTGAATTACTCTTGCATTCTACAGCTTGCAGCTTTTGGCTCCTTAGTAAGTACACTGAAAGACACACTACAGGATGATATGTACCTGTTGCTGTTCCTGTAATGCCTCTCTACACTCATCATTTGATCAGGATTAGTTTCTGACATGATAGAGATGGAATGGTGAGCAATATGTTGTACTGTGAGATAGCTAGCTGTGGTTTAGAATTCTGCATTTACTGCTAATGACATACTGCCCAGGTTTTAGCTGCTAGATCTGTACCTATTCTATCCCACCAAGAACGTGAGTGTCATGTTACCCACTAGAGGTTGTCCTCATGGCACAGCTGTTAGCATTTTTGGCTGGAGTCACTTATCTTGCAAAAAAAATCTAGTTATCTTCCTTCAAAAAATGTCAGTGCACGATGTGCTTATATAAAAGTCCACAGCTGCCAGTGTCCTGATGATCCAAAATATTAAATATTATTTTAGCCCACATATACTTCTGGACCCACTGAATTCTCTTGGCAGATTATTGCTCTAGTTTCAAGTATCTGCAATCACTTTTGTCTTCACATCTTTCACTTGTTTTTCTAGGCACTGACAAATTAATTTATTATATTGATTTTTACAACTGAAAATGGTTGAGCTTTAACCCCCAATGGTTGTTAGCCCTGTACTGTTTCCATCACAATGATATCCCTGAAGTTCTACACTCTTGAAAGTGCTCTTCAGTAAATAGCAGCATTGATATTCAAGGTTTCTCATGAGAAGCAGTAAACTTTCCTCATCATAAATTTGGCAAGTCAGGTCATTTTGTAAAGTAAGTAAACAAATCTTCAATGAATCATCAATTGGGGTACTTCTGTAAGAAGTCTCTATATTTGAACATTACATTGATTATAATTTTAACTGAGATGAATGCCTCATTGTTTCTTAAATATGGTGAAAGGCATTGAAAGTATGAGGCCACATTATTGTAGAGAGCTGATATACATAAATTACATCTGTCTTAAATATGTTTATTGACCTGCTAGAATTATTTCCCAGATATGGATAGTTCCGGGGTGACACTTCAGCCAGTGTGAAGTAGTAATTTTTGCTTCTGCAGAATAGATCATATATACTATAAATCAGTAGTTATCTCTGCCACCAGGCAGTAAAGAATACCTGACCTGATGATCTCCATCTCACCATTCAAGTTGTCGTGTCTTCAAGAATAGCATCTTTTGTTTGCAGAATAACAACTTGTGTTAACCATGTTGAGCCTAATAGTTTTGTGGATGTTTGAACCGGATATTCCTGAAGTTTACAAAATATTCTGAGTGACTGAAGTTAACCAGAGATTCTATATGCATACATCATTTAAAAAAATCCAACAAAAGTGTTGGATATTATTTTTGAAAGAAAAATATACATAAAATAAATTAATTGATAAAGGAATACGGCAAGATCACTTAATCAGAGGATTAATGACAGTTTGTATTTAATATTGATTATTGTGTTGCAGTTTGGCTTTAAAACTTTAATTGCATGGATACCTGTGAAAACTGGGCTTCTGCAGCTTTGTCCAACTGGTTAACTCACATTGGAATCCATCACATTGCTGACATGCTGAAAAGTGAAGGTAAATAAAAACTTAAATAAGCTACAAAAGTTTAAGATATACATATAATATTTAAGACTTTAAGATGTACATTATTTGTTAATGATTATTTCAGTGCAGTGTTAATATAATACAAGCTAAAATTAAGCTACAATCATTGTTAATGATTCAATATATATTGAAACTGTTCTTGGGTCATTTGTTTTTTATAAAATTGTGCATAAATAGATAAACCCTATGATTTTACCATTTATATTCTTATGCAATAAATTACTCAATGCCAATCCCAAACTAGTTACCTTTCCTAATCCTTGTACTGGCACTAGGCAACTATACTCTGAGTTGTTCAATTGAAATGTGATCTATTATGTGCAGATTGAACCATACAGACCAAAAAGGCTCCTTGGTTCAACCAAGAATTTACGTTTTGGGTGAGAGTAGATACTTGCCTCTCAACTTCTACTCAAATAAGGAAAAGACCAACAATGATATGCACATATTCCAATAGTTGAAAGTCATCAGTTATAACACTGCACTAAAAAAAATTCAGACGTTAACTATTTTTCTGTCAAGTGACTGAAGACTAACAGTCTAGTTCTGAATTATTGTGCCTCTTTATAGCAATCTCCTACTTCTGCCACTGAAACCAATGCCTACGTCTTTGTTACCTGATTCAAATGTTCCAATGGACTCTAGGCTGAACTAAAGGGAAACTACATAACAGCCAATTTGCAGTGGTTAATTGATCTACAAACCCCCATATCTTTGGGACGTGGGAGAAAACTGGGGCCCCGGGAGAAAACCCACACGTTCACAGTGAGAACATGCAAACTCGACACAGACACCTTTGGAAGTCAGGAATTGAACCTAGTTTGCTGGAACCGTCAAGCATCTGTATGCTATATAACTGGCTACAGAAGCTTTGTGACTAATATTGAAATCTAACCATACTACCCTTTGGTCTTAACAGTCACATAATTACAGATAGTGATTACAACATTTCAACAGTAATCCTGAAAATCTTCCTCAGACGCAAGTTAGTCAAATGACAAGTCCCCCTAGAGACATCTCCATATATACCCTCTCGTGTGAGCAGGGCATGGGTGAGGCTTAATGCTTGATTCTGATTGGCTGGATCTGAATTGCCTATTCTTGATTGGTTAGTTTGAATTGGCCTTGTTCTGATTGGTCGATTTTTTTAGGCCAAACCCTTTTTTGGAATGCGTGTTCCCAGACTGAAGCTATCTCTACACTCTTAGATCCTACATTTACGTCTCCCACATACTCCATCTCTGGTGATTCCTTGATCTTTCTCTTGTAGGCATTCTCTTCCTTGCCAAGGATGTTGGCCTCATCAAACCTTGGTCTCATGAGCATGATAGGCAGTGTTCAGCAATCCCACTTCATTCTGCTCTCAAGTTTTTTAAGGCACTCTGATGTTCTGCTATCCTGGTCTTCCATGGTCTTCCAGTCTCACCAATATGTTCTTCTTGGCATAGTGATAGAGGTCTGGAGTACACAACTCCCTGACACAGTTCCTTAGGTCTTCTAGGTACCACTTTACTTGGCCTGTCTCTAATTATGTCCTCACTTTTTGCTTTCAACTGGACACCATATATTTGGCAAATTCGTCTCAGCTTTTCAATGAAGCTGCCACTGAATGGCACAATAATCATTATATCTGGAGGTTGTCTATGTTGTGATGTAGTGTTGCACTCCATTCCTTTCTCAATTATGACAATACTTCTGTATTATCAGAAGTAGGTAGTAGAACATTACTGCAATAAAGCTATGTGGTCCATGAACTTTAAGAATTGGCCAGATGAAGCATAAGCCATCTACCTTCCATTTTATCTACACAGAGGCGAGGATCAAGTTGACAGGGATGTGTGAGTTTAGAGTGAGAGGTGCTGAAAGGGAAGCAAAGCTGATTGTTCCAGATCAAGAATCTTAATTCATGGCCTGGAAGGTAGAACACTGGATAGGGAGAAATCAAGAGCTTAAGGAAACCATCTGAATTTGACTAACTTGATTGAATTAAAGATTTACTTAAAATGACAGCCACAAATGTTTCCAGCCTCTTTGAAGCAAAATATTCAACTCTATACAACTCAGATAATCAGAAAGCAAGATGGAAGTGAACAAAGAAACAAGAATCTGCATTCTAAAAGTCATCTGCAGAATTAGCAAAGGTGACTTTCCAGCCACATCAAAGTAAAGCCCAACAGTTAAATATAATCAGTCTTATTGCTTAATGTATGATTGTAGCCCAGGCTCAAACAAGGAATCACGGCAATGATGATGGCAAAGGACCATGTAACTCATTGGGTCTAAGCTGGCACTCTCTCCCCTGCAAGACCTATCTACTCTTGGCCCTTTTTGCCCCCTTTTTAACCATATTTATTTTTTTTAAATGTTTTTCCTCATGTTTATCCAATTCTCTAAAATATTAACAGATGTAAGGATAGACTGGATACTGGTGAACAGTTGATTTGGAAACACAAAATAACCTGCAGATGCTGGGTTCAAAGCAACACTCACAACACGCTGGAGGAACTCAGCGTGTCGGGCAGCATCTGTGGAAAAGATCAGTCGACGTTTCGGGCCGCAACCCTTCGTCAGTTGATTTGGAAAGTTCTTCTCACAGATCAGAAATTGCAAAAAAATAAGGAATAGAAATTATAGAAGGATGAACATTAATTCACAGATGACTTACTGTAAGATTAAGCACACCTCTGACTCCTTGTGTGGAATTGCAGAAGTTATGACAGGAATCCTTTCCCTTCCTGCTGCCAATGGCAACATATTTTGTTTATACGTGTTAGTATGGAGCCATGGAGTCCATCGTTCATTCCTCAGTGTTGAATCAAGCAGTGTTTAGGACCAAAAATACCAAGAATTTCTGTGCAACACACACGAAATGCTGGAGGAACTCAGCAGACCAGGCAGCATCTATGGAAAAGAGTACAGTCGACGTTTCAGGCCAAGACCCTTCAGCAGAACAAGAAACTCTGTGACAGGGTAGAGTCAAAAATTTCAATCACATGGCACAGGATTTTAAACACAACTGGACTTACTGTATTGTGCTGTAAATAGATCACCAAACATGATTGGTGCCTTACAACACATATAGCTCAGGTGGCAGCTTTGTGAGTGGACTCTGTGTGAGTGGCATTTACCTAAAGCAAAGCAGGAATCTGTTGTCCTGCAAACATGATTGACACTGTTGCTGGTATGTTGGTCCATGTCCATCAGGACTATGCAAAGGAGCATAGAAGTAACCCTCTCATGAAATTCTAAAAGGGACACACCATTATTTATTACTTATGATGGGTTCTGTTACTAAAGACTGACTGAATCAACTGAACTGCCAATATAAAATAGATTTGTTATCCCCGTCTAATTTGTGTGGACCCAAGTGAACTGAATCTCCACCCCCCGTATTTTAAAGTTATCACTGAAGAGGGGTGCTTATCTTATGATACAGGTATCATTTAATTATAACTACTAGAAGAGTTCAATCACAATTTCAAGTTGTGCACATTTATTCACTCCCTAAGCTATGTATGGTTGATATGTGAACTCATTGGAAGGATTATGAATTGCATTGGTTACTCGTAGGAAGGATTGCATGATGTGCCACGACAAAACACTGAGAACAAGCTGGCATGAGTGACCTATGCGGTACACTTTCGCATGGGTTTTCAAGTGTTTACATTCTTAAGTTTAGATTGAATCCATTTTTCATCTAAACTAAACAGTACATTGTCGAAAGATTCACCAAATTTGGACTCCCTGTATAAATCTTTAAGTGCAACCGGATAGGCTTGACTGTTATTTCTGATATTTCAGATGGCTGTGGCCTGAATCATTTTAACAAACCTCTGCATTTCTTCTGTGAATGGAATACCTTTGACTTTCTGTGCGTGTACTAGATTAGCAAGCGTGCAGTAATGTTCTGCAGCCTACTTCCAACAATGCAGCATTACAGATGCTTGACAGTCCCGGCAAGTCAGGTTTGAGTCCTGATCGCCAAAGGTGTCTGTGCAGAGCTTACATGTTCTCCCTGTCGACACGTGGGCTTTCTCCAGGTGTCCCAGTTTCCTCGCGCATCCCAAAGACATGCAAGTTCATTGATTAATCAACCACTGCAAACTGGCTGCTTTGCAGGTGAGGGGTAGAATTGTAGAAAATGTGGGGAGAACAGATTACAGGGGAAAATTATTGGGGGATGGGATTTCTCTGTGAGCTAGCATAAATTCAATAGGCTGAATGGTCTCCTACATCATAATGAAATATGGGCTGGGCTGAGCTGCAGTCTCAGAATAAAGGAATTGACTATTTAGGACTGTAATATGGAGAGATTTCTTCATTCATAGGGTGTTGAAACTGGAATTCTCCATCACAAAGGGCTGTAGAAGGCCAGTCACTGAATTTCTTCATATAGAGATGATTAAAAGATATCTGAATATTAAAGTAGTATAAGGATGCTCCAGGAAACTGGCACAGAGATCTGCCATGATCTTGAAAATGAGAGGAGGCTCAAAGAGCTAGATGCATTATTTCTTATATAATTAAGAGTGTCAGGTATCCTCCTTTAAAATATTCTTCAGAAGATAATATAGTGATATAAATTAAATGTTCACAATTTCATAAGATCTCATAACACTCAAAGATAAAGCGCACCACATTAGTGGAGCAGTTAACATGATGCTATTACAGCTCAGGGCATCAGATTTCAGAGTTCAATTCCCGCGTCCTCTGTAAGAAAGTTTGTAAGAAAGTTTGCATGTTCTTTCCCGTATGCGTGTGGGTTTTCTCTGGGTGCTCCAGTTTCATCCCACAGTCCAAACAGGTACTGGTTAGTAGGTTAATAAGTCATTTTAAATTGTCCTGTGATTAGGTTATGTTTAAATAGCTGGGTTGCTGGGGGTTGTGGCTCAATAGGCTGGACAGGCCTGTTCCTCACTGTATCTCTAAATAATGTTTTTGAATGTTGAGCTAATATTGGCAAAATCTCTTAAATCTATTTTCAAAGCATTATCAAATAACATGCTAAATGTCCACTAGCCACCTCCTTCCTCTGTCTAGAAGAGTCTCCAGTTCCCATTATGGCCTCATTAGCTGCCAGAATAAGTGAGTGGAAGCAAATTATCTTTGATCCTGAGAAAAAGAAAATCAGAATACAGCTGTTTATGGGGAAATGTTTATCTCAGATGGAATATAGTTTTTTGTTGTCTTGTCAGGTTAATGCAACATTTTAGGAAGAAAACTTATGAAATATTTCTGTCACACAGAAACTGCCCCAACAGAACTAATTCCTCCTCCAATGGATAGCAATCAAACAGGTAAGATGTTATCCAATCAGATTACATCACAAGTGCTAATGCTAGTAATCTGTTTCGATGTATGAATTCTCAGTCATGGACGTTCTAACTCAATCCTTAGTGACTGTTGCTTTGGGAATTAAATGAACTGCTAAACAATTAAAAATCAGTAATAATGTGCTTATTTACCTGAAAGAATATGAATGAAAGAATTTCATTTTATTGACACATAGTGAGGAATGGGCCCTTCCGGCCTTTCGAGCCACGCCACCCAATAAACCCAATTTTAATCCTAGCCTAATCACGGGACAATCTACAATGACCAATTAACCTATCAACTGGTACTTTCTTGGACTGTGGGAGGAAACCAGAGCACCCGAAGGAAACCCATGCGGTCATGGAGAGAACATACAAACTCCTTGCAGGCAGCTGCGGGAATTGAACCGAGGTCACTGGAACTGTAAAGCATTGTGCTAATCACTATGCTACCATGCTGCCCCAAGGTTTATGGAGGGTTTTTTTTGCATTTGACACACTCGAGATAGTAACATCAGAATTTTTTTATACGTACAAGTTTCTTACATTATAAACAAGAAACAACCAAAGGAAATGAAAAGCTGAGATGAAGAAAGTTGGGAGCAAAGGGTAAAGATAGCAATAGTGATGGAGTGGACGGGGAGAGCCAAAAGGAAAAGGAGGAGGGGACAGGGTTCAATGAGTTAGAGCTGTAATTGCAAAGCCAAATGCTGAATATTGGCGGGGGGGGGGAGTTATGCACATATTCTAAAATGAAAAGGTAATGCATCAGAATCAAAATACAGTACAGGTAAATGAATCTGTCATTGGGGTTGAACCATGATGAGACTTAGGCACAGGGGCCTATTGGAACCAAAGCTAAAGCCAATGAAGCACACTACGAGAAGCCCAGCAAATAAATGACCCTAAAGTTAGTGAGATTAGAATTTTTCAAACCAAATTAACAAAACAAATGATAAAAATTTAATATCTGTTATAGTAATCAGTGAGTTCAACACGACAGCTCTACAAAATGTTGCCACCCTTACCTGAAGAATTTTACAAATGATCATTGACAATACCGTGACAGCCAAGGCAAAGAAGCTGACGCAGAGTGCATGGCCTTCATACTATCTGTAGCACTTTAGCTCCTCCTAGTTTTAGAATTATCCGCATTGTCCTGCATCTCATTCTGGATAGTTTTGCATCACCTGCCTATCATTTGTGGTTTCAATTTTTACTCAAACACCGGTAGGTTAAGCAGCAATAAGAGCAGCCAGAAATGTAAGATCACAGATGAGAGAAAGCATTGTGAGGATCTGTCAACAAAAAATTGCCCAGTAAATCTACCATGGACAGGGATAATAGCTAATGAATTTATCATTTTCAAAATATCTTTATTAGATGCTATAACATGCTTGTAGAAACTGCTTTACCAACAATTTTATTGAATTATTTATCCTGGCTATAACATCTTTATCTATTGAACTTATGATCATCGCTAGGGTCTTCTGTTACATTCAATTGTTAAACTATAAAAGCAATTTGTTATTCATTGTATTTAAATATGTTCTTTCATTTAAATGCTGGCATTTGCCCTGCCAACAAAGACCTTGGTATTACTTACAAATATATGCAACTTAAACATTTTCATAAATTTTATAAACATCTTCATAAATATTGGCTTTATCAACTTACTTCAATTTTAAAATATTAAAATGACCCAACACATTGAAAGCATTCAGCCATTGAGAGAGCAAGTAAAAACTTAAAAAGGGTAGATATCTGCTAATAAACACTTATAATGATAATGAACACAGATAATGACACTGAATTGATATATGCCTTTCGATCTTGTGTTTTATATTCTGTGCTTTTGCTCCTTCTTGTTGCTGTTTGCATGATTGTTTTGTGTTTGTGGTTGGGGGTGTTTGATGTTTGATATTTTTCTTTGAATGGGTTGGTTTCATGGCCTTTTGTTTATTGGCTGACGGTGGGGAAGACGAATTTCAGGGTTGCATACTTTGATAATAAAAGTGCTTTGAATCTTTGTATAGGAAGTGACTACAGAATGTTTTGATTTGTCACGGAAACGCAGGCAAATTCAAGTTTTCAATGGAATGCTTGACCATGGCTTGTTACTATGACAGCCAAGGTTGCTGCCAAGATGGACACTACAGGCAGAGAACTACAACACAGCAACCCTGTTGAAAAGTTGTTCTGCTCCTCCCACTCCTCAGGAAGTAAAAGTAAAATTTTCACAGCCTCTGAGCATTTCCGCTACCTGCTACAGAGCTTAGATCAATCAAAAACATGCTTTAAACTCTGCATCCATAAATATCAGACAGTGCTGAGGCGTGATCATTTTCCTCTTTTCCACTTCACCTAGCTGGCTTCCAAGGCTGGGATTTACTGAATCTTTACTATATCCAATGCTCCCTCTTCTACGTCAGTGAGGCCCAACGTAGATTGGGGAGCACTTTGTCGAGCACTTTTACTCTGCATCAAGTAGGACAGGGAACCATTCCTAGTGGCCAACCATTTTAAGTCTCATTCCCATTCCGACATATCAGTCCATGGCCTTCTCTACTGCCAAGAGGAGGCCACTCTCAGGTTGGAGTAGTCTCATCTCATATCCCAGCTGGGTAGCCTCCAACCTGACGGCATGAACATCGATTTCTCTACCTTCTGGTAATTTCTTCCCACTCTCCCTTCTCTTATCTTTCACTTGTCATTCTGGCTGCCTCTCTCTTCATCTCTTCTTACCTGCTTATCACCTCCTTTGGTGTTCCTCCTCCTTCCCTTTCTCCCGTGATCCACTTTCCTCTCCTATCAGATTACTTTTGCCCTTTACCCTTTCCACCAGTCGCCTTCCAGCTTCTCACTTCAACCCCCTCCCCCATCCACCTACCTTCCCCCTCACATGGCTTCATCTATCACCTTCTAGCAATGGTTCCCAAAGTGTTTTGGGTTATGGCCCCCTGGGCTCCCAGAGCCTCCCTCTCCCTTTCTGGCCATTACATAAAAAATGTAAAGAATATTGATTTACAATGCACAGTGAAAGAAAATAGGAACTGCAAATTCAAATAATTGCAAAAATTATTCAAATCTATTTAAAGCTACAAATAAAATGTTATTCACTTTTTTCAGTTCTTTCATCTCCGCTGCATCTGTTCTCAGGATCCAGCTTTCCTTTCCAGGATGTTGGAGAGGTCCTCCTTCTTCAAAGAATGAGGTTTCCCTTCCTCCACTGTGGATGCTGCCCTCACCTAAATCTCCTCCATTGCCTGAACATCTGCGCTCACCTCATCGTCCCACCACCTTAACAGTGATAGAGTTTCTCTTGTCCTTACCTACCACCCATGAGCCTCTGCGTCTAACATATCATTCTGTGTAACTTGCACCAACTTCAACAGGACCCTACCACTAAACATATCTTTACCTCCCCCCCCCCCCACCGCAGGGATTGCTCCCTCCAAGAGTCTCTTGTCCATTCGTCTCTCCCCACGACTCTCCCTCCCAGCACTTTTCCCTGCAAGCAGCCAAACTGCTCCACCTGCCTGTTCACCTCCTCCCTCACCTCCATTCAGTGCCCCAAACAGTCCTCCTGGGTGAGACAACACTTCACCTGCAAATCTACCAGTGTCATCTATCATGTCCGGTGCTCCCGATACGGCCTCCTCTACACTGGTGAGACCCACTGTAAATTGGAGACAGCTTTGTAGAGCACCTCTGCTCCATCCACCAAAAGCAGAACTTCCCGGTGGCCAAACATTTTAACTCTGGTATGTCTGTACATGGCCTCCTCTTGTGCCACGATGAGGCCACCCTCGGGCGGTGGGGGGGGGGGTGGTGGGGAGAAGCTGCACCTTATATTCTGCCTGGGTAGCTTCCAACCCTCAATTCAAGTCATGTCGCGTCGCTTTTTATTGTCATTTGCTGGTACAGCACACAGTAAAAACGAAATAACATTCCTCCAGGACCATGGTGCTACATGAAACAACACAAAACTGCACTAGACTAAGTGAGACAACACAGGGCTACACTAGACTACATAAGACAACACTAAAACTACACTAGACTAAAGACCTACACATGACTACATAAAGTGCACAAAACAGTGCAGAGCAGTACAATAAATAATAAACAAGACAATAAGCACAGTAGAGGACAAATTACAATATGATAATAAATGATGTAGATGTCAGTCTAGTCTTTGGGCATTAAGGAGTCTGATGGCTTGGGGGAAGAAACTGTTGCACAGTCTGGTTGTGAGAGCCCGAATACTTCGGTGCCTTTTGCTACATGGCAGGGGGGAGAAGAGTTTGTGTGAGGGGGGCATGGGGTCCTTCACAATGCTGTTGGCTTTACGGGTGCAGCGTGTAGTGTAAATATCTGTAATGGCAGGAAGAGAGACCAAGATGATCTTCTCAGCTGACCTCACTATCCGCTGCAGGGTCTTGCGATCCGAGATGGTGCAATTTCCAAACCAGGCAGTGATGCAGCTGCTCAGGATGCTCTCAATACAACCTCTGTAGAATGTGGTGAGGATGAGGGGTGGGAGATGGACTTTTCTCAGCCTTTGCAGAAAGTAGAGACACTGCTGTGCATCCTTGGCTATGGAGCTGGTGTTGAGGGACCAGGTGAGATTCTCTGCCAGGTGAACACCAGGAAATTTGGTGCTCTTAATGATCTCTATGGAGGAGTCATCGATGTTCAGCGGAGAGTGGTCGTTCCATGCTCCCCTGAAGTCAACAACCATCTCTTTTGTTTTGTTCACATTCAGAGACAGGTTGTTGGCTCTGCACCAGTCTGTTAGCCGTTGCACCTCCTCTCTGTATGCAGACTCATCGTTCTTGCTGAAGAGACCCACCATGGTCGTGTCATCGGCAAACTTGATGATGTGATTCGAGCTGAGTGTTACAGTACAGTCGTGGGTCAGCAGAGTGAACAGCAGTGGACTGAGCACACAGCCCTGGGGGGCCCCCGTGCTCAGTGTGATGGTGTTGGAGATGCTGCTTCCAATCCGGACTGACTGAGGTCTCCCAGTCAGGAAGTCCAGGATCCAGTTGCAGAGGGAGGCGTTCAGGCCCAGCAATTTCAGCTTTCCAGTCAGGTGCTGAGGAATGATTGTGTTGAATGCTGAACTGAAGTCTATAAACAGCATTCGAATGTACGTGGCTTTTTTGTCCAGGTGAGTGAGGGCCAAGTGGAGGGTGCTGGTGATGGCATCATCTGTTGGGTGGTTGGGACGATACACGAACTGCAGGGGGTCCAGTGAGGGGGACAGCAGGGTCTTGATGTGCCTCATGATGAGCCTCTTGAAACACTTCATGATGATGGATGTGAGTGCAACGGGACAGTAGTCGTTGAGGCAGGACACCGAAGACTTCTTCGGCATGGGGACGATTGTGGCAGCCTTGAAGCACATTGGAATGACGGCGCTACTCGGGGAGGTGTTGAAAATGTCAGTGAGAACATCTGCGAGCTGGTCTGCACATCCTCTGAGCACTCTGCCAGGAATATTGTCTGGTCCAGCAGCCTTCCGTGGGTTGACCGGCTGGCATGAACATCGATCTCTCTTTCCAGCAAACATATCTCCCTCTAATCTCTTCTTCTATTCCCCACTCTGGCCTCTTACCCTTTTCACCTGCCAAACACCTCCCCTGGATACCCTCCTTCTTCCTTTTCTCCTATAGTCCACTCTTCTCTCCTATCAGATTCTTTTCTCTACAGCCCTTTGCTCTTCCTGCCCACTAGGCTTCACCTATCACCTTTTAGCTATCCTCCTTCCCATCCCCCTCCCTTTTTATTCTGGTGTCTTCCCCACTTCCTTTTCAGCCCTGAAGAAGGGTCCCAGCCTGAACTGTCACCTGTTTATTCATTTCCATAGATGCTGCTTGACTTGCTGAGTTCTTCCAGTAATTCACGTCTGTTGCTTTGCAGAATTTCTCATGTTTAAAATATTTCTTTACTTAATTACAGTAAAATCAATTTTCAACAATAATTTAGAGTGTACGTTAGTAGTCCAACTGTTCACTAATTCATTGCTTTTTCACCTTTCAATGGGTTTGGTGCAGTGATATCAGCTTCCCAACATCAGGCTGAATGTGTCTATGGAGTCTTAGTACCCCATGTTCAGTAATTTGCAGTCTGTTTCGTTGTTTTGAAAGAAGTTGGGCAACTGCACTGAAACGACACTCCACTAAATATATTTGGAAAAGCAATAAAGAAGATCCTGACCTTGTCCCACAGTGCATGATAGCGTTCAGAGAGTTCTTTCTGCTGCCAAAAGTCGTGATATAATTTTTTGAACCTCGGCTTCAGCTCAAAGTCATTTTTTAGCAAAATTAGTTCTTCCTCCATCCTTCCTGTTAATTCCTCATTACAAGCATTCAGGAATGGGTTTACTACCCAATCTGGAATTTAGATCAAGAGAAGCCCTGAGATCTCTCTGACATGTCACTCAGTATACTTGAAAATCATCATCTGGTATTCTTTCTTTCTCTTCCAACTCAGAGAGGGCCAGGAATTGGAAAAGGTCACAATGGCCAATGTTGCTCGTAAATAGGGTTAACGTGGAGATGACTGATTTAAACTTAATAACATTCACATCATTTTGATGTAATTGAAGATTAATTTCATTAAATTTTGCAAATAATTCTGACTAATAAGCGATGTCATGCCTAATATTCTTGAATTGATTACTAAATGAAGCCTTCGTGTCTTCAAAGAATTTTATTAAAGTTTCAAAATGTGCATAAAAGCATCTTAGACAGTTTCCTTTTGAGAGCCATCTGACTTCTGTGTGCAACAGCAAGTGTTCAAACTGTTCATAATTCTCAATACAAAGCTCTCAGAATAGTCGAGAATTGAGATCATGGGACTTGATTTTATTTACCCCTGGGATAAAAGTATTTAATGACTCGTGCAGTCAATCACAAGATGATGTATGTGAATTACATAGTGAACGGTAATTATGTTAGATACAGCTTTTTTTCCAAGAAAGTAATAACCCTACAATGACGTCCTGTTGTTGATGGTGCCCCATCTGTTGTACAAGCAAGAATGTTGGTGAGCAGAATACCATCTCTTTGAAAAATTGCTCAAGAACCTGAAATATTGACTTCCACTTCATATCTGTTTCTAGTCTCCTTGCCAACAACTCTTGAACCATAACTTCACCTTTTATGAAGGGAACATAACCAAGAAGCAAAGAGTCATGGCCTGGCAAAGTTGACTCATCCAACTACAGAGAAATTTCTATTGTCCTAAGTATGTTGCACAATGTGTCTTCCACCCTTTTAGACATTTCACCTATTTGTCTTTGAACAGCATTGTTGCTGAGCAGAATTACTTTAATTATTTGGTCTGGTGACTTAAGCAAAATTGTACTCAGAATCTCCCTTGCTGCTAGCAGAATCATTTCTTGTACAGTTTGTGGAGCTTCCTAGATTTACCAGTGAACAATGAAATGTTGTATGAAGCATGCAAACTATCACTGTTTCACTGTGAGGTGCTGGCAAACCTGTTTTGAAGTGTTTTCCGTTTCTGAAAGTTTTCACAAGGTGACTGAAAATAAACCAAGTTCTTGATTGCTTGATCAGAATGTGTTCTCTTCAAATGTTCAGGGAACACGGACAGTTTCATTGCTTCTGCCATTTTCATTATGGATTAATGGCCTAGTGTTTAAATCCAACCTCAAATGCTGCGATCAATAAAGGGGAAAGTTATGATATCATCATAGCTCAGGAAAAACTTGACTCTCTGCCTGAAGGTGCATAGAGTCAGTCAGCGATATCTTGGTTGGGCCATGAGCTGGAGAAATGTGGTCAAGGCCATTGGAGAGGGCAGATTCTGAGCTTTACCCAACTGAATGCCATACTCTAATTCACAGGAAATGCATCACTGTGTGACTGGAGTATGGGAATCGTACTAAATAACATAGTATTACATTAGTGATTGGCAACAATGCACAGGCCAGGCCTGGAAATAACACAATTTCTTCAATCCAGATTTCTCATGGTACAGGATGCCAAATACAGAAGTGTCACATTGTTTTTCAACAACTATAACACACTTTGAGCAAAGTATAAGAAAACAGTGGATTAGCAAGAGATGAGGCGATTACGTGATCATTGTAATCAATTATGAGGCACTGGGTGTCAAATGCTTATAATAAGTAATTCTGTTCCTAACTTAAGCCTGTAACCCCTAAACAGACCCGTTTGCCACCGAGGGCCTCCACCACCCCCTTTATCTATATTGCCCCCTTAGAACCTCCCACCATCCTTTCTTTCCAGTACTGATGAAGGGTGTTGCCCCTTAACATTGACTCTTCATTCCTTTCCATAGATGCTGCCTGATGTGCTGAGTTCCTCCAGCATTTTAAGTATGTTGCCCTGGATTTCCAGTATCTGTATTAAGGATGGGCTTTAACCAGTGTCTGCTTTACTTCAGAAGAATAGCTGAAGGAACTCTGGAAAATCAATTGCAGTTGTACATGTGGCTCTGCAATTGTACATAGCCGCTGTCTTGCCTTCTTTATAACTGCATGTTCCTCTTGTTCCAGAATACTGTAGATTTTGAATGACTACTAAATACAGGAGGGGAGGGAACGTTGACTCAGACCATGAGAGGCCTGTGTCGGGCATTTGCATGCCTTACTATGAGCAGATTGGAAGTCTGTGTGGGGTGCCACTCCTTGCACAGACACCAGAGCAATGTGTGGTTAAGTGCCTTGCTCAAGGACACAAACACTCTGCCACAGCTGAGGCTTGAACTAGCAACCTTCAGATCACTAGACGAATGCCTTAACCACTTGGCTACGTGCCCAACACCACTACTAAATACAACTATTCTTGAATACCCTTCTATGCTGATTTATCTGAATAAAATACATCATATTTAATAGACAATTACCTTACCCGTTTCAAACTTTTGTGATCAAATATGGATAAACCTTACTTACCTGGCCCTTAAGTCCAAAGTGGAGCATCGGCCATCGATGACCTCCAGTCTCCATCATCCTCTGGAGTCGATGGTATGGTTGGAGTTCATCAGCATTTCTGCAATCCATTGCATTCACTGTACAGGGGATTGGCCTGTACAGCTTCACTGGAGCCCTGCAGGCTGGCCTTACCCATTTCCTCCTCTCATGATGGGAACATAGGGTTGGACTTTGAGAGGCATGGATAGATGTACTGACACTTATTTTTCATTGTGCCTGTCATGGTAAATGAGGGGCACAGGTTTTCAACATTGGGTAAAGGGAGGTGTTCAGAAGCAACCTAAACTTCCTGAAAAAATAATTACAGTAATATTGTAAATGAAAATATGGAAATCACAGATCTGTCTAATAATTATTTGTCATTAGTATTTACTGTGAATGAAGAAGATAACATGCCAGACAGTCTAAGGAAAGTAACTGAATCAGGGATCATCTTACTGAAATTAATAGAAACATTATCACAGTAATAAACTCAACAAATACTGTGGGCCGGGGTTTTAAAGGAACTTGGCAGGAAACTTGCAGTTGCCCTCACCCTAATCCCTTTATTTTAGGAATCATTCCTTTACACTGCAAAACGCACATGCCATATTGTACTTTGGAAAATGTCAGAGGAGGGAAACAGGAAATTATAAACCACTGAACTATCATCCGTGATTGGAAAATTAGTGAGATCTGCAAACTAAGGTAGATTGACAGGACGCATTGACGACATAAGAGATCCAGCATGAATTTCTAAAGGGTGGGCAATGGCTGAAATGGCTAAAGGGTAGGTAACTGGATCAAATATTTTTAAGATGCAATTATTATTGAAGAGACCTAATAATAATAATAATAATAATAATAATAAAGGTCTTTTGGAAGATAATGCTAGTTAAGGTGGAAGATTGTGGAATTAAAAGTAAATTATTGACTTGGAAATTTGCTGAGCATCGAATAATAATAAGAGAACGAATAATAGATTTTATGCTCCAGCTCAGAGAATGTAATGAAAAATATTCTATCATTTTTTATAATAGATGAGAGGATACAGAGACAAATATCTGTGTGGGATAACACAAAAATTCGTAGCATTATAAAGGGTGAAGGTTTACATATGGAAGTATCAAATTACAAAGAGATTGAACAAGCAGGCACAACTGTGGCAAATGGATTTCTGTATTGGAAAGTTTGAGGTCATCTGATATAGAATGCAGCAAAGAGCTAGCAAATTCTGTACTCCAAGGACTAATTTCTGAGGAGTGATTTACACCAACTTATTCTGTATTCACTGGAATTTAGGTTAGGGGTAACTTCAAAGTTTTCAAGATATTAAGTAGAGCTGATAGGGTAGAACTTTACTATTTCTGTTGTTCCTGGATTCCAGGACAAAGAGATACAGGCTAAAATTTGGAACTTTTTCTGGCTGACTCTATGAATAAAGGGTTGTAGACGTTTGGACCCTTCTTCCACAAATAGCAGATCCCATGTTCATGGTTAATTAAACAGAATCTCCTTTTTAAAAAAAAGTTTTTACATCTTCCAAACAAATAATTTCCGAACACATTTTCATCAGAGAGCCAGATGTAAAATATAATTAAACAAGAATGTCAATAAAAGTGTATTTATTTAAAGAAAAGCACCTTTCAATGACTGATATTAGAGGGAATAAAACAAATCCCTTACAGATTGATAAACCTGCAGCAGTCAACTATATCTACAGTACTTGATCAAATTATGAACAACTAGATAGTGGGGATTCTAACCTTTTCATTCATTACTTCTTGCTTCTCAGTCATGACCCTGGCATTTTTTAATGATCATTTAAATCACCCTACTACATCCACAATATACTCTGGAGTGCCAGCCACAGACCACACAGAGAGCCCATTTCCAGACTTCCAGTTGTGCCTGTTGGGTGCATCTTTCATCAATCCTATTATAGTTACTGGATTTACTGAGAATGCCCACAAGGGAATGAATCTCAGGATTGTATATGGTGACATTTATGTACATTGGCAATAAATTTACTTTGAACTTTATATGTAATTTGACATACTGTTTTATGCATCTGAGATCTAGGTGAGAGCTGCCTCTGTCACCAATTCCTCTTCCTGTCTTTATCACTCCCCTTTCCTCTGAGCACCTTCCCTGCACACGTAACAAATTGCTTTACTTCATGGCTGACATGAAGGCGGCAGCAAAGTTATTTGGTAGTCCAGCTGAAAGTGCAGTACAATCTCTGGTGATCAAAGGTAGTTCTTTTCACGCTGGTTTTGTAGCCAACATGGGAATCAAAGACTCTTCCAAAAGGGTGTGCTCTGCAAATCTTGTGAGGTAATGCACTCCTCCTTTTAACCAAAAATATACTGTATTCATATAATTTACAATCAGGGCCTGCCTTTCTCTACATTCATTGCACTAGCAATCCAATATGTTCTCCCAAGCTACTATATGTCAACACCATCAATATTTCTTCCTATAATATTACATTGATGAAGTATCTCACATGCCTTGACACAGGCACCAACCCCTCAGTGTCTCGAAGTGACAGAACATTAGACTATGGTCGTTCCTCACAAAGCCCTTGTGGTGGCTTTACTAAGGTTTATTTCATCCCTCAGGGCATAGTCCAGCCCCCTGGAGTATGCCAACCAGCCACATTTGCTCATGAGCATCCTCTTATTGGAAGATAGAACAGTTTTCAGGCCAACTGAAATCCATCTTTCACCAAGCTGATCATCTCACTGCAGCAGATGATATTCGTCTAATCCCTGGATGTCTTTAATGCAGGGATTCTGTGTGCAACTGATGCATGAATTCAAGATTCTCAATACCATCCTGAGATCCCAATGGATGGGCAAGTGAGTTTAGTTATGCAAACAACAGGAATTCTGCAGATGCTGGAAATTCAAGCAACACACATCAATGTTGCTGGTGAACACAGCAGGCCAGGCAGCATCTCTAGGAAGAGGTACAGTTGACGTTTCAGGCCGAGACCCTTCGTCAGGACTAACTGAAGGAAGAGTTAGTAAGAGATTTGAAAGTGAGAGGGGGAGGGGGAGATGCAAATGATAGGAGAAGACAGGAGGGGGAGGGATGGAGCCAAGAGCTGGACAGGTGATTGGCAAAAGGGATATGAGAGGATCATGGGACAGGAGGTCCAGGGAGAAAGAAAAGGAGGGTGACCCAGAGGATGGGCAAGGGGTATAGTCAGAGGGACAGAGGGAGAAAAAGGAGAGTGAGAGAAAGAATGTGTGTATAAAAATAAATAACAGATGGGGTACAAGGGAGAGGTGGGGCATTAGCGGAAGTTAGAGAAGTCGATGTTCATTTATCCCCTTTTGTTCAAGAGCCTGATAGTTGCCAGGTAGTAACTGTTCTTGAACCTGGGTGTATGAGTCCTGAGGCTCAGAACTTAGACGCAGGACACAAACTGAGTAAAGAAGGCATCCTCACCTCTAGCCAACCAATACACAAGCCACTGTTGTACATCCACTGTGTCCATAGATGGAGCAGACTCCTTCTGCCACAGTGAGCACTAGCAACAACTCAAGCCAGTTGTGGAGAAGTGGCAGACTCCCATGTAGAGATGAAAACAAGAGGATGAAAACAAGAGGTTATACATAGGAATACCAACAGAGCGTCAATGGCACTCCACAAGATAAATCATTCTCCACACAAGGGCTCCATGAAGAGTACTTCTTCTTCCTTGAGTTTTTACGGCAGTTGGCATCCACACTGTTGCATTACTGCCATCTTCTGGATTTATTGTCCCTCATTGTCCATTCGCTTTAAAGCCCTCTTTCCAGTCCCGTCGCCCTTGAAAAACTAAACAACCATTTCCTCCCCGATCATTCTCCCCACATTCTAATAAACCTTTAAGACTGTTCTCTACCAGTCCTATTTTGCGTAATTGTTGTAACATTTGTTGTCTTTCCTGTGCAAATTTCCTGCATGAAATAAGGATATGCTCTACTGTTTCAGTCTCCTGACATAGATCACAAAAACCTGTTGGATGTTTATTTATGATGGCCGGAGTACCATTAAGGTTGCTGTGCCCAATTCTCAGTCTACTTATAATTACTTGCTTCTTCCACTTAACTCCCTACTTATTCCCATATCTACTCTGTTCTGAATTGAATGTGAATGTCTTCCTTTTATTGCTCTATCCCAATGCTGCTGCCACTGTTGATTTATCCTTCTCCACAACATACTCTTCCCCTCTGATTTTGATAGTTTAATATTGACCTCTTATAGATCCTTTTTTGACTGCTGCTTTTGCCAGCTTATCTACTGTTTCATTTCCCATAATGAATGTGCTGGAACCCACATGAATGCGATATTTTTGCCTTGTCTAGCCAGTCTTGAATTTGCAAACAGGATTTCATAAAGCAGATCCTGGTGACCTCTAGCTGTACCCATCTTAATGCTTGCAAGGGCCGATACAGAATTGCTACATATCACAATATTATTACAATCGACCTGCTCACTCCATTCTAGTGCTAACAATATGGCAAACATTTCAACCGCAGATACGCTCAAGCAATCAGGTCGCAAAGAGTACTAAACGAGAGTGTACTTTAAATAATCACAGGATGCAGAAAACCCGTGCCAGTCACAATTATCTTCACAAGATTAAACTGAAAGCACAAGGGCTTTACGACTCCAGTTAAGACAACAATTAGTAAATACAGGTACTCGAGAAACCTAGATGCCCAATGCTCTCTGGCTGGCCGCAAAGGCCCGCAGGGCTCATGACACTTCCCACTGCTGGTCTGATCCATGTTTATTTTATCCTGTTCTTTGCTTCTCTTCCTGTTATCATGCTAACTTCCGATCTCCGTTTCTGTACTGTAGCACCTAGAAACTGCCTTTGTTGATGAACTGCAGCATCTGGTGACCCTAAGATCTCGGTCTCGGAGGCCAACATCAGAACATCTGTCAAGAGGGTGAACCTTCACGAGGCGTCAGCCCCTGATGGTGTACCTGGTAGGGCACTGAAAATCTCTGCCAACTAACTGGCGGGAGTGTTCAAAGACATCTTTAGTTCCTTACTGCTGCAGTCAGAGGTTTCCACCTGCTTCAAAAGTGTGACAATCATACCAGTGCCATGAAGAGCTGGGTCAACTGCCTCAATGACTATTACCCAGTTGCACTCACATTTACAGTAATGAAATGCTTTGAGAGGTTGGTCATGGCCAGAATCAATTCCTGCCTAAGCAAGGACTTGGACCTGCTGCAATTTGCCCATCGCCACAATAGGTCTTCAGCAGATGCAATCTCACTGGCTCTCCACCTGGCCTTGGATCACCTGGATAATAGTAATATCTATGTCAGGCTGGTGTTTATTGATTACAGATTAGTGTTCAACAGAACCATACCCTCAGTTTTTATCAACAAACTCCAAAACCTGGGTCTCTTCAACTGGAGCCTTGACTTCCTAACTGGGAGACTAAAGTCAGTGCGGATCATAAATAACCTCTACTCCCCGCTGACAACCAACACAGGCACACCTCAAGGATGCGTATTTCCACATTGCTCTGCTCTCTCTAAACCCATGACTGTGTGGCTGAGCACTGCCCAAACGGCATCTATAAATTTGCCAAAGGCACAACTATCATTGGCAGAATTTCTGATGTGACGAGGACGAGGACGGGTACGGGGTGAGATAGATCAGCTAGACGGATGGCGTTGCAACAACAACCTTGTCAGTAGGACCAGGGAATTGATTGTGGACTTCAGGAAAGGGAAGTTGAGGGAATGCACATCAGTCCTCATCCAGGGCTCAGCAGTGAGCAGTTTCAAGTTCCTTAATATCAACATCTCTGAAGATCTATTCTGGGCCTAACATATTGATGCAATTACAGAGAAGGCACGAAAGCAGCTATATTTCATTAGGAGCTTGAGGAGATTTGGTTTGTCATCAAAGACTCTCGCAAATTTGTACAGATGTACCATGCAGAGCATTCTAACTAGTTGCATCACTGTCTAGTATAGTGTGGCCACTGCACAGATTGGAAAAAGCTGCAAAAAGTTGTAAACTCAGCCAGCTCCATCATGGGCACCAGCCTTCCCAAAATCAAGGACAGCTTCAAATGGTGATAACTCAATAAGGCAGCATTCACCATTAAGGACCCCCATCACCCAGGACATGCCCTCTTCTCATTGCCACCATCAAGGAGCCTGAAGACACACACTGAACTGTACCCCTCCGGTTCAGCTAGCGGCTTAATCTGGGGGAGGACAGCCCCCGGCCCGGCCAAACTTGAGAACTCTTGTTTGGGTGGATGCTGCGTGAAGTGCTCCCCCGTTACAAATCAGTACCACAGGATAACAAACAGCATACAATATGCAATTAAACTATTATAATTCTTAATTTGACTATAGGTTAGTAAAGAAACAAAAAAAGAAAAAGGGCCCATTCACATGAAACAGTCTAATGCACACGTTGGAGCTCACATTTCTGTCCATTTGTTCCCCATTGACCTCCTCCGAGCATCACGGACCCTCGCTCCAAGTCCACTCCATCCAGCAGTCTACCAGCTCTCTCCACTCGCGTCTTCCCTCTTCATCTCTCCCCAACAAAAGACTGTGAAATCCCTGCTCCCAGACCCACAAGAAAGAACAATATGCCTCTCATTGGATGGCGCACATTCCAAAGCCCCCGTTATCTCCAGTCATAACCCAAACGCTGCTGCTACAGAGAAACCATTACATTAGCGGTGAATCCTTACAACATTACACAACATTTCAGGAACAGCTTCTACCCCTCTGCCATCAGATCTCTGAATGGACAATGAGCCCATGAACACTACCTTACTGTTTTTCTTTTTGCACTATTTACTTAATTCATGCATTGCAATGTACTGCTACTGCAAAATAACAAATTTCATGACATGTGACAGTGGTATTAAACCAGATTCCTATTCTAAAACTGATCTAATCTAATCTAGTCCTTAGAATCTCACAGAAGATAAATATGACCCCTCGGCCCAACATGGCCATGCTGAGCAAGATGCCTGTCTATACAAATACCATTTGCCTGCACTTTGCCCATTTCTCTCTAAATCTTTCCTATCCATGTACCTGTTCAATGTCTTTTAAATATTGCAACTGTTCCTTCCACTATCACCTCCTCCAGCAGTTCATGCCATATATATACCCAATCTCTCAGTGTGGACGGGTTTGCCCCTCTGATCCCCTTTAAACCTTTCACCTCTCAACTTAAACCTAGAGTTAAGAAATAGAGTTTGTGCCAGTTGTTAAAGATAACGACTTCCCTGTGTTTAAACATTTGACTTTTGCAATCCTGTTTGTTGGACAAATACAACAACGCAGTGATACGATTGAGAGAGGTAACATTGAGGTAAACTTTGGGGTTTCTAGGCCAATAGAGCAACCCGTTCATATCACAATGCAAATCTAGACCAAACTTGGATCCATTATCCACAAAGAAATGATCAAAGATCATTGCTGGAACTCTCAAATGACAAAGTAGATGAGATATCAGATGGCAACCTATATTTTTGCAATTGTACATCAATACTGATAAATATCTGGGGCATGTAGTTTAAAATAAAAATGCTGAGTCAGTTATCTATTATTGAAACTACAACTTGTATAGAATTTCTTCTTAATGACAGCCAAGAATTTGGAACTTCTCCACTGTGCTGCCAAAATGTTAACAGAACCCTGAAGGGATTCTGTTTACATATGTCAGGTGTACAGAGATTTGGATCAGGTTGCAATCTCCTGTCATTTTACTGTCTTGTGGGGAAAGTGCTCCATAACGACAAACAGGACTAAACCTTTCACCCAGCTCACAGGAGCACATCTACTTCAAATACAGAGGGGTCCAAGCCACTCTTCCCCTTAGATGTTGTTTTATGCTTCGACCTTGGTTTTCTTTGCCTCTTCTGTTTTCCCATACCCAATATCTCCTTTCTTACCCCATTTACAGCCTTTAGAAAGTGTAACAAATGTTTAGAAACAATTTCAATCACATGAAGTTTGAAATAAGTTTCACCCACCCTATGGTTACTTAAATGGTCAGATTGTTTTTAGACATCTAATGCACCCTACTAGATAGGTTGCCTAGAACTCTCAGTGTTGTTCCCGCCAACACAAGTGTGTGGATTCATCTAAAGTCTCTGAACATTTCTAACACCTGAAATACACGTTTAAATAGTGATCAGGGTCCTATCAATCCACAAAGAAAGAGTATGCATGTTTCAAACTATCCTGATTTCAAAATATGTTTCTGGACCTTGATCACTTCTGGGTGTAAATCCTGGAACTTCCCACCTAACAGAATTACGGATGTACCTTCACCAGCAGAATAGCAGCCATTCAATAAGATGGCTCTTATAGGATATTAGACATTCTTATGGGATATTATAGGACATCCCTCTTCTTACGGGATATTAGAAATGCGCAATAAATGCAAATGACATATAGATTCCAGAAAAGGAATAAATAAAAGGGTAGTTCAGACCCAGTGCTCATTTACTAAGAACTACTCTACAAAATTTAATCCTATGGATTTACAGTCTATTACTGTGACCCAACAATTATTTGTCTGAAATAATATCAACATCAGATACTACCTGAGCTGTGGGAGGAATGATCGGGGTGGTATTTGTCCCATTCAAATTGTCAGTCTGTTTAACTATACCTGTATATGTAAATTAATCGAAATCAGATATTAGCAAGATTAACACTATTATTTTAATCAATATGCACATCAAGAATAAACAAGACAGCGAGAAAAATATTGCTAGACTCATAAATAATAGGAATCTGAAAATAACAAAGCAAGGACTGCAGGACTTTCATTCTTTCAGTGGTAGGAAATCTCCAGAAATCAAAGGAATTAGGGAATATGAAAGTTACAGCTGGGACTTTCTCTTGCAATTTCCATTATTTTGATGCTTTAATTGTTAAAGACCGACTAAATGTATACCTACAAAAATATGGATTTTATGCATGATATATTAAATCAAGAGAATTAAATTCCAAAACAATCTTTTCACCTTTCTTCACCATAAACCATCGTAATATATAAGCAATAGGGTTGAATTTGCTAATGCAGCACATCACATTTTTTATTGATTACTAAAAAAATGATATCAAACATGCCCCATAAAGAGAGGGCATGGATTACTGAGAATGAAAATTTACCCCAGGAGGGATGGTCTGGCCATCACCAGACTGTAACCAAGTCCCACTAGAATGCTGACCTTTACTACTTGAGAATCTTGAAGAATCATTTCTTTTCATGCCTTAGGTTTAAGAACACTTAAATTATATTGAAATGAAACAAAAATTACTACTCAGCTGAACTTTTACTTTAACATTGTGAAGGATTTCAGTGGTACTTCTGATGATTGAGGTCTGAATACTAATGTGATTACATCCACATATTCATATGGGTCAGACAATAGACCATAAGATAATAAGAGCAATTAGGCCATTCAGCCCATTGAGTTTGCTCCACCATTCAATCACGGCTGACTTTTCAACCCCATTCTCCTGCCTTCTCCCTATAATCCTCAACCCACTTACTAATCAAGAATCCATCAATCATTGCGGCAAGTACGCCCAGTCGTTTGTCCTCCACAGTCCTCTGTGACAACAAATTCACCACCAACTGGCTGAATAAGTTTCTCCTCATCTCAGTTCTAAAAGGACATCCCTGTATTCCGAGGCTGTCCCCTTACTTTCTAGAGTCTGGTGAGCAAAGAGGAAGATAGAAATGTAGTGATGTGCTCAAACTGGGTTAGCAATTTACAGTATGATTACAAAAGTTACTTCACTATTGCTAAGATCCAAAATTTCATCTGATTTGATAACGAATAAATTCCTCCTAGTAACATTGGATTTTCTCTTGGGCTATAATGTTAATGTGCCTGGTTCAAGAAATAATACATTTTATAACAGTAATGCTGATCTGTAAACAGACTGTCTAGAATACATTTCTACTCCACAGCAGGTATCCTGTGGAAACCAGTGTTATGGCAGGTGAAATCTTGCAGCCTTCGGGTACTGTACTTGGCGGTTGCACAGTGACGCTAGGACCCAGAGGGCCGGCGCTCTGCTGCATTAGGTGAAGCTATGTCATTCCTCTCATTCCGTTGTGAATGGGGCTGATTGTTGTTGGCTGGCGCTGCTCTCAAGCTGAAGCCTTTTCCCCTTCCATCAGCCCCTCGGCTCAATTCGGTTCGTTGGTCTTTCTCTCTCGGTTGGGAATGGGGGTTTGATACCCGCATCGATAGTTCCTGCAAACTTTTGAGAAGCTTGATTTTGGCCGAGGCAGCAGGGACACATCTGCAGACCGAACAAGAAGGTTTGAGGATTGCGCCGAAAGTTTCCATCGATTGCCGGTACCGCTGCTGTCTACGCCAACTTGTGCTGTGGAGGGAGGGAGGGTTGGCGGGGGCATGGAAGTCGAGGGAAGCTTTGCCCGTGTTCAGTTCCAGCCTGCCCGAGAGAGGGGACGCCCCGGGGGCGGCTGGGCGTTGCTCCGCTGGCGGCCGATGAATGGGAAGTGGGGAATGGGCTCGGCTCACCTGCCGACATATTGACTGTTGGCTTCTCATTCGCGGCTGAAGTTGTCTCCTGTCACTGGTTTCCCCCTCGGGGCGCGAGTGGTTAACGGGAGAGGTTACGCCCGAGGTGTGTGGAAAGTTTGGGGGTGGGGGTATTAATTTGTATTCACTTAACTTCATCGGCAGACTACAGAGTGGGCCCACAGTCAAGGTATAGTTTAACATTTAAAGTCGAGCTAGGCTTCAAATTGTGCGAGCCTCTCCGTGGCTGTTGCCCCAAGTACACTATATGTTTTATGGTAAATACTGTAGATTTAATCGGAGTAACTTGTCCATAAATGCCTGCTTTTTGTCCGACTGGTGAAAGTTTTGCAAAGCAATTCTCATTCATGACTGGCACATTAATGATGGGGTCAGTCCCTATCTCACCGCCGGCCAGTTTGGGCAGCTAAGGCCAGCTGTAGTCCGACTCTTCGCGCCCGCTCACCCACAACGGGTTCGACTTTCGGTGTGTGGACGTCGATCCTGGCAGCCAGAAACTGGCGGGAGCTTGTGCAAGGCAAATTCTCGACCGAACAGCCGCCTCCTTCCGCCCCTTAAACCGAAGGCAGTTTGTCGGCAGCATCCGTTTGGAGCTAAGTTAGAGGGACCCAGGTAGAATCGCCTGGAACATTTGCTAAATTTTATTTCGATTGTACCTCATTTTTTCTTTGAACCAAACTGGTTCACAAACTCAACATCAGTTGGCTTTTCTTCCCACCTTCTCACAAAAAAAAACAGATTTATCTGGTCTCTAACATCGCTGCCAATGGACTGGACAAAATCCCTCTTCGCACCCAACTATTCCAGTGGTCTTCTGGCCCACTTACGAAAGATTTGAACAATCAAAACTCACAGTAGGCTCCATACCATATACTGTACATGGCTGCAAATCGTCATTACAAAGTAGTTGAAATTCTCATACTTTCATCGGAACACGGGCTTGTCATGCTGTAGTTCAAATCTACATATCTGTAGGAAATCTGTTTTTCTCAGATTCTGGTCTTCTGCTTTTAACCTCAGCAACTAGATCCCAAACACTAGATCCCCTCCCAAAATCGGTTATAAAGCCCTTCCTCATACCCCCAAGATCCTTCTTAAATTCAGTCTCCAACATTCTTTAATCATCCAAATTTGAACATATACCAATTTTTGTCTGAATATACTTCTGTGAAGTGCCTTGAGGTATTTTTCTACATGTAGAAAAAGTATCAATGTAAGTCATAAACAGGGATTCTGTAGATGCTGGAAGTCCAGAGCAACTCACACAAAATGCTGGATGAACTCTGCAGGTGAGGCAACATCTATGGCAGTGAATGAACTTTTGATGTTTCAGGCTGAGACCCTTCATCAGGACTGGAAAGGAAGGGGGAAGAAGCCAGAATAAGAAGGTGGGTTGAGGGGAAGGAGTACAACTGGCAGTTGATGGGAGAAGTTTGGAGAAATGTTGATTGTTTATTCATTTCTATAGATGCTGCCTGACCAGCTGAGTTACTCCAGCATTCTGAGTGTTGCATCAAATGTAAACTGTTGTAATTTTTAGAAAATGTTTTTTGCTTGCTGCTCCATTGTGTTGACTCTGCCATTGTTAAAAATAACCCCCACCCCCAAGCTGCTGTGTGTCTTTGAGAAGTGGCCATATCACTCAATTTCCCATCTGCAGATTAGTAAACTTCCTTGATGTGGAGTTTAGTTTCATGCTTTTAGTTTGCATATCATCTGTTGATGAGAGCCACACACATTTTCCCCATGTTTTTACCAGATACTTAATGACTTTGTGGCCATTTCTCTTGTTCCCACTTAATACTTGTACAAAATAATTATGCTTGAAATAGTAAGTGGGTTATCAATTCAGATCCATTTAAGTAGAATTTGCTATACAGCAGTACTTTTAAAATTCTGATTCACTTTCACTACTAACTTTTACCCCTCCATTGTATTGCACTCATTTTCAATTGAGATGATACTCAAGTTGGTCATTTATAGGAGTTTCTATTCCTAAAAGTGTCATGTGTTACATCATAAATAGTACTGCTTCCATCTTTTTGTTCTTGTGTAGTTCAATGCAATTCACACGAGTTGTATTAGCCCACCACATCCCTTTACAGATGCAAATCATTGATGTACGACATGAAAATGGTCCTTTTAATGAAATAGTGATTTCACTGTACAGAGGTTATTTCCTGGGGTGTGGGGGTAAATTCCTGTTTGTTCATGTGAAATCATAACTTTGTCCACAAGCTACCAATGTAGACCATTACTAGCCGTTTGTAATCCTTTGCTAAACAGTAGTAACAAACTTGTAGAATTATATTCTGATTAGTTCCTATCAGTTGTTATCAGCATTTCTTAGAACACAATCTTTAAAAAGTCGAGATTGATTCAGGTCAGCTACTTGCCACAGGAGGTCACCCATTATGTGCATTCCAACTTCATTCTATCCCAATGATGTGCTGGTGCCAGACTTTAGCACTAATCCTACAGTATTAAATGGCATCACTGCACTTCTATAGTAACGGTGAAAACACTGTCATCTGTTTTTGGTTCTGATGTTATCTCCAAACTTGAATGGTTCACCATGTTAAGATTAAGCTTATTTTGTAAGTAAAATTTAAGGAAAAGAATGTTTTGCTCAGTGAACATGCTTGATTTTTAACAGCACTTCATAATTGTTTTTATTACTTCATTTCTGTTAGTAACTTTCTCATTCCCTAGAAAATGAACTCCTCATTTTTATTAGGTTCCATGGTAACCTTTAATCTTTAGTCCTCTAAACAAATTGTCAAGACTACTTCTTGATTTATCTTTTGATGAAACAGTTATCTGGAGAAAGTTCAAATGGATTTGATGCATTCCTGTGAGAACCAGTTTTCTAGATGTTGACTGTACATAAAGGATAATTAGTTTTACAAGAAATTATATCAAATTCTAATGGGTGAGGTGAATATGGAGTCAAAGAAGCCTCCCCTATAAACTACATATAATATCAAACTTTGCAAACTTAATATATCAAACCTGAGCCTGAGTATAGCATAGTTTCAGATATAACTGTATCCCTGTTGCAGAGTGTTTTTATTCCAGGGTTATGAGCAGTAGCATTTCCAACAGAATATAACAGACCTTTGTTTGTGGAAGTACTGAGGAGAGAGCAAGAGATTCTGGTAGAGGAACAGTGATCCAGCACTTGAGATTGGTTTTACAATTTGCAGCTGAGGGTTACATCAGTAGAGATTGAGTATGGATAAAACTTTGTGGATGTTGGAGAGATATGGTCAAACTGTCTGTGTTCAGCCTGTGCTGTATGAAAGTGAGAAGTTTCAAAATTGGTTATATGTTTTCTTTACATATGTAATTCAGGTATAAGGTTGTACCACAATGCCTAAATTGCACTGAGGTTTCTCAGCTGTTCTAGTAAGCTTTGAGAAGAAATCAGAACACAGTAATTCATAAGACTACTTAATACTTTTGCATTTCATTTGATTAGTCCCAAATATTACATGTTTTTATCTCCCTGCCAAAAATCTATTTAGGTTGTCGTAAGTATGATGGATTTTGTATCATGACTTCCAGAATCACCTTTGTTCAATACATTTACCGCCACACGTTAAATCTAAATTGAATCGAGTTCTGTTTAAATGTGACAGATAACCTATTCATCTGTATATAGTATATAGAGATATAGTTATTATGCATCTATTATGAAATGAGTGTATACAGATTAATTGATATTAAAGCATTACTACAATAGCTCCAGCTCCATCTGTCATCTGCAGAATCTCTTTTGTCCATCTATCATCTACCTATCTGTGTCATTGTAAATCACTGAATGAATATATACCCATGGGAACTGTTGAAGCCCTCCATTGGTCAGGATCAACCATTGTTGTTTACGCAAGCTAGGGCAGTATGATATAGAGAGAAAACCTGCCCATGCAACAGACTCCCCCTCTCCAAGCAGCTGAGGAATCCAAAGGAAGGGCAGACACCGATATGGAGTTGCAGGACTTGCCTGTCGGCATTGAACTCAACATAGAACTGCCTTAGGGACTCCAGGTCTGGATTTTCCCTCTGGGTTTGCTGCTGAAACCTTCCCCTTGAGTGGGTATAGTGGCAAGGCAGTGGAGGTTTGAGATCAGAGTTTCCTTCTGGATGAGCTCCCAACTGCCTGGAGCGACTGGCTTTAATGCACCAGTAACCCGCCTTTGCCTCTTCTCCTGTCAGTTGAAACAGTTCTGCTGGGCTTAGTAGCTAAGCCACACATGAAGGACAGGAGCTGGACTTAGTTATCAGAGGCTATTTGAGATACATACTACTGGGAGCATTTAATAGGTAGTGGAATTATCCTCACTCTCACCCTCTGGCTATGACAACCTTAGGAAATCATTGGAAACTAATAAAAATATACGTGGGATGGTTTAACCACTGAGTCCTAACTAATAAGTTACTTCGGGTGTTTTGGGGTGTAGTATTAGTCCATTAATGATCATGACAGTGAATCAATCAATATCAAAGGAGCTATAGTTCCTTTACAAAGACTGTGCAGGTTGCTTGAAGTATGGCCGTATTCTGTTCCATGCTGGTTGAAGAGCTAACTTTTCTACTTCTGTATTCTTATTACCGTTTAAAAAAAACTCATTGTAATTACTATCAACTATTGCATGGTATAGACCCAATATACAATACTCAGTCATCAGATTTCATAGCCATAGTATTATGTTAATCCAGTTCTCAGTAGGTGTGAAAATGTGGCACAAATTGCTGTTGCATTTCTGACAGAGGCATGATGATAACTGTAAATGCATTTTCTAAAGTTGCGGTCAGTGGATAGTTAACAGTTGTAAAGAATCTTTCTATTGTTTGTATCTGTAGCAAATGCTGATGAAAGGAGTACCTTGGTGATGGTTAGAAATGTATACTTATTATCTTCTTTTACACAGTATTATACTCCCTCCCTAATTTACATGTACTCACCATATCCCCCAATGAAAGACAGGTCATGCGGGAAGTCTGCGAAGGTGTTATGGTGATGTGATCAGTTGTTTATTATATTTAATACTTTTATTTTGATGGAAGTTTTGAGATGAGTGATTGTGTGCATTTACAGGTAAGGTAGAGAACGTTGAAGTTACATGACTCCCTTTTGTAACCTGGATTAACCCTGTGCCTTACAATTCTTGATATACTTTTTGAAATGTAGGCCAGATGAATAAAAGGAAACTTGTATTGGGTGATGCACACAAAATGCTGAAGGAACTCAGCAGGTGAGGCAGCATTTATAGAGAGGAATAACGAGCCAACGTTTCGTGCTGAGACCCTTCAACAGAGCTTGTGTGGAATTAAACACCAGCTTGAATCAGTTACACCAGAGGATTCAATGAATATAAGGCATTCTATTTTGCCACTTTGGGATATGCCTAACACCATTACATTATAATTTACTAATAAGTTTGTTTATTTTTCCTAAATGTAATCCTCCTCAAGATGATTTAGTTATTTAGAGGAACTTTCCTCTGAATTATTTGAATTAGTAGATTCCTCTTTTCTCCAACAATGACATCAGTCATTAAAGTGAGCGCAATAATTCATTGCAGATAAATAAATGGGACTTGTATCCAAATACCGAGTGTCTCACCGTTTTGCCAAGTTGGCCCTGGCTGCGATCAGGAATGTATCATGGATGAATTGTTAATGTGTGCTTCATCCAGGAGCACTAATATACTGCATTATTTTATTTGTCCCTAACATTATTGCAAAATGAGCATTTGTTGATAGGTTGGCATTGAAATTGACATCATTCAAGGTGTAGTTTCATATCTAGGAAATGTTACAGCTAAGTAACCAAGGGTGTACCCCTGATGTTATTTGAAATGTAAAGAAATGCAGAATGACTTTCCTTTAAAATTCACACACAAATTTAGACATGGATAAAGTTGAAAATAGGCATTTTCCAGGTTTAGGCTGCAGCGCTACCTGCTGCTTGTTGGAATAATTAAATATCGTGCAATCACAGCAGTGTCATTGAAGTCAATAGTGGAAACTACTAGTTAGCGACAAGTGGGGCTAATGTTTTGTTAAATTCATTTACTTAAGCTAAGAGTACATTGATGAGCGGAGAACTAAGCTCCCATGAACAGCTGCGTTCGGGTCCGTATGGTGGAGGTGGGCAGGTCAAAGCTCAAAGTGCATTTATTATCAAATATGTATAAATGATACAACTTTGTGATTCACCACAAAGCAAGAAACCCTAAGGAACCCAATCTTTTTTAAAAAGGGACCAACACCTAAGGCTGAGAGAAATGAAGAAAAGCACAAATCATGTAAGCAGTGAAAGCAAACAACAGCATTCAGAACCAGGTTGAATCCATAGACCCAAAGCAGCTGGCGTACGCCCTCAGCCTCAGTCTCAGTTCATCACACAGTAGGGCAAATCTCCGTGAAGCTCGCAGACACGAAGTGTTTTACAGTCTCCCAACCTCAGCACCGAGGAGAGAGGAGTGGACATCGTGGAATGTGAGCAGAATCGGCCCGATCCTCGCCTCTGGTCTTGTCACCCTGCCTTATTGGTGTATCTGGGGCAGTGCATGAATCATCTAAGTACCGGATCATTCCCCCACACTAGGACTCGGGCTGTGCCACAGTGATACGCTCTGGGCCTGTACCCCGCTGCCCAGCCCAAGGCCATTCTTGACCTTTCCAAATAGGCTTGGCACTTAGGTTGATCCAGCCTCGTTCCGGTTCAGGTGGATGAGCTATAAAACTCCTCAGCACCGACTCCTTTCTGATTCACTTGGTCCATCTCTGACTCTGTCTACGTCTGAACCATACCTTGACCTTGCTCTGGACACTTCTCCTCAAACATGCCATTCTCTGACTTTGCATCGCACCCTCACGGCTCAACGCTCAAGTCGGCCTCACCATCGCTTACCTCTTCATTGTTTGCGGTGGTAGTTTACCACAGAAACATTGTTATTAATAAAGTATTTAGTTGTCCAGGGATATGGTCAGCTGTCTCAGGACAGAAGAAAATTATTCTACAGGGATTAAGTTTCTTTATATTTAAATATAGGAACAAAATAATTATCTTTACTGCTGCTAATGAATACTTTTAAATGTTGCTAAGAAATGGTTTGTAATGTTCATCCTAAAAAGGAATATTGCCATTAATGCAACCACCTGAGTTTTGTTTTCTCCATTGAAGTTAATCAGATGTGGTGCATTAAGGTTGGTCCTCTGATTATTTGTTACCCTGAAAAAGTTGAAATTTTGCTCAGTGTTTTAAATTTTACATTGATGCACAAAACCAAGATGTGGTGTACCATTAACAATGCTTTCTTAAACTATAATGATAGTAAGCACTTAAGATGTTACAGTATTCCCAAAGATAGAAATGAGGACGGTGAACATCTCCTGGACATGAATTTAAAATACATTTTAAAGCTTTTTTTCCTTGAATGTTTTGTGCTATGGGCTTTGGAACTGGATTGATACATTTCAAAATGGCACTTCAGTTCCAGCAATATCATGTCCGTGGTTGCATTTATGCAGAATGTTCTTATATGCGCAGAAAAGAAACTCAAAGACTTAAGTGAATTGTAAAATACTGTTATGTTAATAACGACGACCAGTGATTAGACTCTTACAAACATCCTCCTGCATTTGATATTAGAACACCCTCAGAATCTGAAAATTTCCAGAAAGGTCAGTCTCATATTTCGAAGAGTGCAGATCAGCTCAACTTTAGTCAATCTGTTCATTTCAGGAATTGACCCTGTGAGCCATCCCTAAACAGCCTGCAAAAGAATATATCCTTCTATAACTTCCTCTTAATGCTATTGTCAACAAATATGGAATATTACACTTGTGCCCTTTCAACTGCTTAGGTCAAGACCCAAGCATTTATTCAAAGTTCAAAATAAATTTATTGTCAAACTACATATATGTCACCATATATAACTCAGAGATTAATTTTGGTTGCAGGTATAGTCAATAAATCCATAATAGAATAATAACCATAATAGAATCAATGAAAGACCACACCAGCTTGGGCATTGAACCAGTGTGTGGAAGACAACAAACTGTGCAAGGACAAAAAGAAAAAAATAATAAATAAATAAACAATAACTATCGAGAATATGACTAAAAGATTCCTTGAAAGTGAGTCCATAGGTTGTGGGAGCATCTCAGTGATGGGGCAAGTGAAGTTATCCCCTTTGGTTCAAGAGTCTGATGGTTGAGGGGTAATAACTGTTCCAGAACCTGGTGGTGCAAGTCGTAAGGCCCCTGTACCTTCTCTCTGATGGCAGCAGCATGAAGAGAGCATGTCTTGGGTGGTGGGGGTCCCTGATGATGTATGCTTTCCCACAACAACACCATGTAGATGTGTTCAATGGTGGGAGGGCTTTCCCCATGATGGACTGGGCCATATCCACTACTTTTTCTCGGCTTTTCCGTTCAAGGGAACTGGTGATTCCATACCAGGCTGTGATGCGGCCAGACAATATTCAAAGTTTAAAGTAAAATTTATTATCAAAGTACATACATGTCACCACATCCAACCCTGAGATTCTTTATCTGCAGGCATACTTAGCAAATCTATAGAACAGTAACTGTGAACATCAGGAACTGCTAACTGCAAAAAAACTGTGCAAGTGCAGATATAAATAAACAGCAATAAATAACCAGCATGAAATATCAATATAAGAGTCCTTAAATGAGAGTAGCCGTCCCTTATTGTTCAAGAGCCTGATGGTTGAGGGGTAGTAACTGCTCCTGAAGCTGGTGGTGCAAGTGCTGAGGTACCTGTACCTTCACCTGATGGCGGCGGTGAGAAAGGAGCGTCGCCTGAGTGGTGAGGATCTTTGATGGATGCTGCTTTTCTATGGCAACGTTTCAAGTAGATGTGCTCAATGGTTGGGAGGGTTTTACCAGTGATGTACTGGGCGGAATCCAATACCTTTTATAGGATTTTCCACTCAAAGGTATAGATGTTCCCATACCAGGCCATAATGCAGCCAGTCGGCATTCTTTCCACCACACATCGGTAGAAGTTTGCCAAAGTTTTTGATCACATGCCTAACCCCTGCAGACTCCTGAGGAAGTAGAGGTGCTGTCGTTCTTTATTCGCAATTATAATTATATGGTGGGTCTTCTGAGATAGTGACACCCAGGAATTTAAAGTTACTGACCCTCTCCACCTCTGATCCTCCGATGATTACTGGCTCATGGACCTCTGGTTTCCCTGTCCTGAAGTCTACAGTCAGTTTTTTGGCCTTATTGACAGTGAGTGAGAGGTTGTTGTTATGACACCACTCAGCCAAGTTTTCAGTCTCTCTCCTGTATGTTGAATCATCATACCCTTTGATACACCCCACAACAGTGGTGCCGTCAGGCAACTTGTCTATGGTGTTGGAGCTGTACTTGGCCACAAAGTCATAGGTGGAGAGCTGGGGGCTAAGTACACATCCCTGCGTTGCTCTTGTGCATGTGGAGATTGTGAACGAGTTGATATTGTCAATCCGAACTGAGTGGGGTCCACAAGTGAGGAAATCCAGGATCCAATTGCACAAAGGAGTATTGAGGCCCAGGTCTTAGAGTTTACTGATTAATTTAGAAGGGATGATGGTGTTAAATATTGAGCTGTAATCGATAAAGGTGTATGCATCTTTGCTGACCAGATGTTCCCGGGTTGTGTGAAGAGCCAATGAGATAAAATCTGCTGTGGACCTGTTGCTTTGGTAGACAAAGTAGAGCAGATCGAAGTCACCATTCAGACAGGAGCTTGATATGCTTCAACGCCAGCCTCTCAAAACTCTTCATCACTATAGATGTAAGTGCCACTGGCCAATAATCATTTAGACAGGTTACCACGCTCTTCTTGGGCACCGGTATGATTGAAGCCTGCTTGAATCAGGTGGGTACCACACACTGCTGGAGCGAGAGGTTGAAGGTATCCATGAATACACCAGCCAGTTGGTCGGCATAAGTTTTTAGTACTCGGCCAGGATCTCCATCTGGATCAGGTGCTTTCCTTCGATTCACTCCTTTGAAGGCAGCCTGCACGTCATCCTCAGAAACAGAGACTGAAGGATCATCTGGAGACATGGGGGTGTGCAATATACTCTCCGCTACACATGTATAGACGTTTGTCAAAGTTTTAAATGTCATGCTGAATCTTCACAAACTCCGAAGGAAGTAAAGGTGCTGCTGTGCTCTCTTTGTAATTGTAACTACGTGCTGGGCCCAGGAGAAGCCCTCAGAAATAATAGCGCCAAGGAATTTAAAGTTGCTGACCCTCACCAGCACTGATCCTCCGATGAGGACTGGCTCATGGACCTCTCATCTCCTCCTCCTGTCCCATGGGGCGGGGGGGGGTAGGGGGAGAGGGTGCGGCCTATTCTCCTTGTCGAAAGCTGCTCCCATCACGATTGGTTAGTTTAGAAACTGCAGCAGCTGCTCTTCTCACTGGGTGGCTACCTAGTGTCTGTCTCAAATATCCTGGATATAAAGAGTAGCACATGTGGGAGGTTATTTCCCTCTCCCATTGTTTAAGGCATGCTGTGTAGAAACCCTTGAAGGTCTGCTTCGCATGCACTTTTAATTAAGTATCTGTTGAATATTTAGTTTTGTAGTTCGTGTAACTTGGGGGAGCGTGAATATATGGTCCAATTTTTACTGTTTGCAAATAAATAATTAATGTACTTACTTGCAGTCACTCTTTTCTGCTTCACTCACCAAACCCGTGAACCTGCTTCAATGTTACACCTCCAGAATAATCAGCTCCTTGGTCTTGCTGACATTGAATAAGAGGTTGGCTTTATGGCACCACTTGGCCAGATTTTCATGCTCCCTCCTCTATGCTGATTTATCACCACCCACGATAGTGGTGTCATCAGCAAACGTGAATATGGCATTGGAACCGTGCTTATAGTGACATAGTCATAAGTGTAAAGTGAGTAAGGCAAGAGGTTTAAGCGCCCAGCCTAGTAGTCCACTTGTGCTAATGGAGATTGTGGTGAAGGTGTTGCCAATCCAAACTGACGGGGGTCTGCAAGTAAGGATCCAATTGCACAAAGAGGTATTGAGGCCAAGGTTCAAAGTAAATTGATTATCAAAGTCAGTATAAGTAAGTATATACTGTCTTGAAATTAATTTTCTTGCAGGCTTTTACTGGAAAAAGAAGAGATGCAATAGAATTTTAAGAAAAACTATACATAGACAAACAACCAATGTACTAAAGAAGCTAAACTGTGCAATTAAGAATAATACTGAGAACGGGGTGTAAAGCAGTCCTTGAAAATGAGTCTGTAGGCTGTAGAGTCAGTTCAGACTAGTGGTGAATGAAGTTATCCACTCTGGTTCCAGACCCTGCTGGTTGTAGGGTATTAACTATTCCTGTTGATCTGGAGAAGTTTGACAAAGTTTTTAGTGACACACAAAATCTATGCAAGCTTTTAAGAAAGTAGAGACGCTGCTGTCCCTCCTTTGTGATAACACTTATGTGCTGGTCCCTGGACAGATCTTCTGATATGTTAATGCCCAGGAATTTAAAGCCACCGACCCTCTCCATCTATACCCCTTATTCCTGTGGTATCCCACTTTGTTACAGCTTGCCAACTGTACATGAGCCTTGTGTCCAGTCTTTGCTTTTCTTTGATCACCTGTTAATTCTTTCTACATGCTAATAACTCATATTTCATCAGCTCTTCTGTTGGTACCTTGAAGTTGTCACCTCATTAGATGGCTTCTCAAAATTCAAATACAGCATTTATCTTTCCCCTTTATCCACCCAGCTAGTTAGATTCTTCAAGAACTGTAATCAGTTTGTAAGACACTTCCAATTCTTAAAAGCACGTTGAATCTACTTTATTTTACTTTGATTTTCTTTAACTACTTGTTTAGTAATGAGATACTGTACACACATACCTTAGAATTTTATAAAGGTCAGATTGTTTGCTAGATTGTTCACATTTAAAAACTTGGACTTTTTGCAACAAAGTGTAGCTTTACAGTAAATCATGCAGTGAGGTTTGTTTATAAGTAACTTAAATTCATTGCATACAAGGGATCCCTTGATTCCTTAAAGAGGCCTGTTAATCACAGACTGGAGGAGAGCTAAATCATTGACAATGTCAGGATTTGTATGTTTAAAGAATGCTTGTGTCAAGTCCCAAAGTTGCTGTTAACCTCATGGGATTAAGATGGTGAGCACTGATAAGTTTCACTGTTACTGCAGCCTAAAAGTCCAGGCCTCAATGTTTTCCTCAGTTTTTAAGCTAACTGGTCTGTAATATTCAGGGGCCTCATCAAGGTTTCTTGAAGATTTGTTACACATTCAGTTTTTCCTGTGTCCAAACACAGAATCATGAATGACCTTGTGCCTTTTTCTTAAACACTTTAATGTAATTACTGTCAATAATTTATTAATCTAAAATTATTTCCATTTACAGAATGGACTTGCTGCCATTTTCATGAGCTGAAATCATGGCTGCAAGCTGGAACGAAGGCTGTAATATAGAGGTCAATCTTCAGTTTAAATTCTGAGTGTACTTAACTGGACAGAAACTTGGTACTTCACCCACAGGCTGAAGTGTTGCTTTCCTCTCCAGTTAAGAGTCGCCCTGTGACACCTGCATCATTTCACTAGACTCTGTTTCCTCAAAATCCCATTTCATGGACTGGGAATCTGTCAGTTGAACTTTGAAATTAATAGTTAGATGTCTGATAGGGGAAAAGGTGCCTTAATGTTTTTAATTAATCTACTTGAGTATTATTTCTGAGTGTGTTTGGGTTACTGCAAATGTGTTTGTAACTATTTTAATGGTAGTTTCTTGCACTAGTGTTTCATTCACAAATGTTCAACCTCAGTATCAGCTTTAACAACAGGTATTCATGTGGGTGGGATTTTTTTCTTGACCAAAAATATCAGGTTAGATTTTAAAATTTGGTTTCTACATTTAAATAAGGTAATTAGATTTTATAAAATGTAGATCGAATGTTTTTATTTAATAATTGCATTTAATCTTCAAAATGGAAAAAGTGAAGCATTTAATGGAGGATTTCTAGCTGCGGGACTTTGTGTTCAAGTGTACCTTTGGGGTAGATCTCCAGAATTACAAATGCCTGTAAAGTTAAAAGCATGACAGTTTTCTATTTTTAAACATTTGAAAGCTTTACATTTCATTGTGAAACAGGGTTTCCAGATTATTTTATGTCACTCTTGAAATTCAGCGAGACAGACCTTTGTGGCCTAACTTGTTTCTGAGATGAGAGTAGTATTCCCCTACGCCTTGTCCCTCTTGGAGTGTTGCAAGAGAGTTTAGGTCAAATTGTCCAGAGAGCAATCATTGTTTGTCACCTTTGAGATGACTATATGTAACAAAGCATTGGATTGGGAATGCTGTAAAGTTAGTTATTTTACTTATTAATCCAGACTATTTACCTGGCCTCTTCCCAAATTATCTCCCAACCCTATTCTTTCTTGTGAAAATGTGCAATTGAAATTTAATCTGAAGGGTTCACCCATGCAGCAAGCACCAATGACACAGCAACACACACAAAATGCTGGAGGAACTTAGCAGGCCAGGCAGCATCTATGGAAAAGAGTGCAGTCAATGTTTTGGACCGAGACCCTTTGGCAGGACAGATTCTAGCATCTGAAGATTTTCTCTTGTTTGTGATTGGAACCATAGATGCTGCCTGGCCCACTGAGTTCCTCCAGCATTTTGTGTGTGTTGCTTTGGATTTCCAACATCTGCAGATTTTCTGTACCATTGACACAGGAGACTCTGCAGAAGCCGTAGATGTTGAGTTCCTCCAGCATTTTGTGTGTGTTGCTTAACAGTCATCAGTTGCCTGTTGCAACATCAGTTTAATTTATCAGAATTTCTAGCCAGTGGTCCACCATACAAAAATGGCCTGTTTTGTACTTGCGCTGTAACCAATCTTCATTCTGTCTTTTTCTGCTTTGCTTTTCTAATCTTCCCTAAAATGCTACCTGTGATAGCATGTTCAGCTTCTTTCTAGTCTTTAACTGCGTAAGATTTTCTTTTACTTCCTTATTGGGTTTATCAGTATTGACTGACATTTATGATTTTTAATGTTGGATTTTCCATAAATAAAAAGATTTGCCCAAAATTTCTTATCTGAATTGGATCATATCTTAGTATTCACTTCTTAATAGAAAATTGGTCTCCTGCTGCCTTAGACAGTCCTTTTTGGATGACGATTACTTGCTGTACCATTGTTTTGTGGGCTCTGAAATAGCTGAGGAAACCGCAGTAAAATCCAGAGATTCTAACTTAAAGGGGACAGAAATTAGTCAATAGGGTGACCTAGTGTTTTTTTTTGAGGTGGTTTGCTTCTTCTGATACTTAAAGAAGGCCCAATAGCCTTGAGGTTCTTGATAGCAAATGCTCTTTCCACACTTTTGGTGGTCATGAGCTAGAGTTCCTAGGAGTCATTTGGGATGTGACACTGCTTCAAAGAAGTTTTGAGTGCATCCTTGAATCAATCCTATCTATCTCTCTATCTCTCTATCTATCTCTCTATCTATCTATATCTCTCTCTCTCTCTCTCTCCTCCTCTCTCTCTCCTCCTCTCTCTCTCTCCTCTCTCTCTCTCTCTCTCTCTCCTCCTCTCTCTCTCCTCCTCTCTCTCTCCTCCTCTCTCTCTCTCCTCCTCCTCTCTCTCTCTCTCTCCTCCTCCTCTCTCTCCTCCTCCACTCTCTCCTCCTCTCTCTCTCCTCCTCCACTCTCTCCTCCTCTCTCTCTCCTCCTCCTCTCTCTCTCTCTCTCTCTCTCCTCCTCCTCTCTCTCTCTCTCTCTCTCTCCTCCTCCTCTCTCTCCTCCTCTCTCTCCTCCTCTCTCTCCTCCTCTCTCTCCTCCTCTCTCTCCTCCTCTCTCTCCTCCTCTCTCTCCTCCTCTCTCTCCTCCTCTCTCTCCTCCTCTCTCTCCTCCTCTCTCTCCTCCTCTCTCTCCTCCTCTCTCTCCTCCTCTCTCTCCTCTCTCTCCTCCTCTCTCTCCTCCTCTCTCTTCTCCTCTCTTCTCTCTCTCCCCCCCCCATGATGGGGCTCAGAATAGACTGTTTTAAGGGACAGTTGTCAGGCATATAAATGACTTGGACAGCTTAGCATAGCAGACTGAACATAAATAGGGCCTGAATGCCAGGGATGTCCTCTGTAAGAGGACACAGGTATTGTTTTGCTTTGCCTTTCAGTGAATTTGGAGGATTTTGATGACATGGGAACTGATTATTGACTTCGTGAGGAGGAAACCAGAGCCAGTTCTCATCACAGATCAGAGGTGGAGAGAGTCAGCAACTTTAAATTCCTTGGTGTTATCATTTCAGAAGACCTGTCCTGAGCCTAGCATATAAGTGCAACTACGAAGAAGAACTATGACAGCAGTGTCTCTACTTCCTAAGATGTTGGACAAGATACGGCATTATATCTAAAACTTTAACAAACTTCTGTAACTGTGTGGTGGCAAGTATAATGACTGGCTGGAAATACCACTGCTTTTGAATGGAAAATCCTGTTAGAAAGTAGTGGATACAGCTCAGTCCATTACGGGTAAAGCCCTCCCCACCATTGAGAGTGTCTGCATGGAGCATTGTTGCAGGAAAGCAGCATATATCATAAGAGACTCTCTCACCAGCGGGTCATGCTCTCTTCTCACTGCTGCCATCAGTAAGAAGGTACAGTAGCCTCAGGACTCTCACCACCAGGTTCAGGAACAGTTATTACTCAACCGTCAGGCTCCTGAACCAAATGGGGTAACTTCACTCACCCTGTCACTAAATGTTCCCACAACCTACGGACTCGCTTTCAAAGACTCTGCATTTCATGTTCTTGATATTTATTATCATTATTTATTTTTTCCTTGTTTATTTGCACATTTTGTTGTCTTTTGCACACGGATGGACCCCCCTGCTGGTGTGGTCTTTCATTGATTTTATTATGATTATTGGGTTTAATGAGTGTGTCTGCAAGAAAATGAAACTCAGGACTGTATATGGCGATATGTATGTACTTTGATAATAAATGTACTTTGAACACAATATTGGTGGTTTTCCTCCAGAGCCTTGAGCTAGCTGCTGTAGATAGTTCAGGTCTCAGAAGGATTTCGGAGGGTAGGGATCACTGCTGCAGAGGAGAATGAGTTTTCATCAGACCTGAGGCCCTGATCTTCAGGTGCATTTTTCCTTCCTCAACCAAGTGCTGTACTTTGGCATGAGGGAGCAGTGATTAATTGAACCATTGTCCAAAAAAAGACTCAAGTTATGGGAAGTAATGTAATTATTTTTTGATTATTGGGGTGGACCTTTATTGGTGGAGGGTAGTGGAGGCAGATAGTCTTTTGGGTGTTGAGTGTAAGGTCATCCTCTTGTGCTTTAGTGATTGAGCTGATAATGTCTTGAAACACAGCTTCTGAAGTTCACAAATGTAATCATTATTCACATATTGCAGCTTGACATTTGAGGTTTAGGTGAATCCAAATACAGCACATCTGCTCTTCCCCCTTCATTCACCCGGCTAATTAGATTCTCCAAGTGTAATCAGTTTGTAAGACATTTCCAATTCTTAACCATATTGACTCTACTTGAATTTACTTTGATTTTCTCTAACTACTTGTTTAGAAATGAGATTCATGCTTTAGAATTTTCTAAGTGTCAGAATGTTTGCCCAATTGTCCACATTTTAAAAACTAAGGCTTTCTGCAGCAAAGTGTAGCTTTACAGTAAATCATGCAGTGAGGTTTGTTTATAAATAACTTAAATTCATTGCATACAAGGGATCCCTTGATTCCTTAAAGAGGCCTGTTAATCACAGACTGGAGGAGAGCTAAATCATTGACAATGTCAGGATTTGTATGTTTAAAGAATGTTTGTGTCAAGTCCCATCGTTGCAGTTAACCTCATGGGATTAAGATGGTGAGCACTGATAGTTTCACTGTTACTGCAGCCTAAGAGTCCAGGCTTCAATATTTTCCTTATTTTTTTGAAGCTAACTGGTCTGTAATATTCAGAGGCATCATCAATGTTTCTTGAATATTTGTTAGTTCTGTAATATAGTCGCTGGAGGATATCTGACCTTTGAGTAATGTTAGTTATTCCATCTGCCATTTCTTTCCCATTCTACTAATCTGTCTGTCCTTATGCAGCCTCTCTACTTTCTCAAAGCTACCAGCCCCTCCACCTATCTTTATATTGTCTGCAAACTTTGCAACAAAGCCATCAATTCCATCATCCAAATCATTGACATACAACATAAAAAGCAGTCCCACACAGACTCCTGTGGAACACTGCTAGTAATCAGCAGCCAGTCAGAAAAGGCTCCCTTTATTCCCAGTCTTTGCCTCCTGCCAATCAACCACTGCTTTATCCATGCTAGAATCTTTCTTGTAATACCACGGGCTTGTAGCTTGTTAAGCAGCCTTACGTGTGGCACCTAGTCAAATACTTTCTGAAAATCCAAGTACACAACATTGACCAATTCTCCTTTGTCTATTCTGCTTGTTACTTCTTCAAAGAGCTTCAATAAATTTGTCAGGCAAAATTTTCTGTTGAGGAAACCATGCTGACTAGAGACGCGTTTATCATGTTCCTTCAAGTACCCTGTGACCTCATCCTTAATATCGATTCCAACATCTTCCCAACCACTGCGGTCAAACTAACTGGCCTATAGTTTCCTTTCTTCTGCCTCTCTCCCTTCTTGAAGGGTGGAGTGATATTTCCCAATTTCCAGTCTTCCAGAGCCATTCCAGAATGCCTCCATAATCTCTTCAGACATTCTTTCAGAACTCTGAGGTGCACACCATCTGCTCCAGGTGACTAATCTAACTTCAGACCTTTCAATTTCCCAAGAACCTTTTCTAATCATGGTAACTTCACACACTTCATGCCCCCTGACACCTGCAGCTTCTACTATTCTGTTAGTGTCTTCCATAGTGAAGACTGGTGCAAGAAACTTATTCAGTTCATCCACTATTTTGTTGTCCCCCATTACTACCACTCCAGCATCATTTTCCAGTGGTCTGATGTCCACTCTTGCCTCTCTTTTACACTTTATGTATCTGAAGAAACTTTTAGTATCCTCTTTAATATTATTGGCTAGCTTACTTTTGTATTCCATCGCTACCTTAATGACTTTTTTAGTTGCCTTCTGTTAGTTTTTAAAAGCTTCCCAATACTTTAACTTCCCTCTAATCATTGCTCTATTATATGCCTTCTCTTTGGCTTTTATGTAGGCTTTGACTTCTCTTGTTAGCTATGGTTGTGTCATCTTTCCTTTAGAATACTTCTTCCTCTTTGGGATGTATATATCCTGTGCCTTCCGAATTGCTTCCAGAAATTCCAGCTAATGCTCCTCTGCCGTCATCTCTGTTCTGTCCTCCTTCATCCTCTGGGATTTCTTCAGCACAAACATTTGAAGTCTGTGACTGATCATTATAACAGCTTCTATGTAAGCTTTAGCTTGTATTTTTCAGTTCAGATGTCTTTGAATTACTGCAGCCTTGCAGGGAGGAGAATAACTAACTCTGGATGGTTCTGTACTCTTCTATTTTCTATGGACTTTTCTTACCATCTATGATAGTGGCTAGTGGCTACATTGAAGCAGCAACCAGGAGTTGTCAATATAATCGCCCAAATTCATAACCCCAGCTCCAGCCAGAAACCAGCTCATAGAGTCTATACTGACCATGATGCTCAGTCATCTCCTGTTATTTTCACCTAAAAAGTGGGAATTTTAAAACAATCCGACTTATAAAATAATATTTTAGACCCTTGGAGCTTGTTAAGCTATTATTATATTTCACTGCACTATCAAACTTTGTTGCATCTTTTTACAAAGCATAATGTTTTATCATCAGAAGCATTTCCCAAACAGTTCAAATCCCAGGCATTTCACAGATTATGCTGGATAAATCTCTAACCGAGCGCTCCGCAAGGGAAAGCAGAAAATCTTTGTTAAGAACTTGTGGTTCTCCACATTTAGAAGAAGCTGTGTACTCCTGAGGTTGTATCATATTCTTTCTGTCATTAAGACAACTACTAATAGTGTCTCCTAGTTCTCCTCACTAATTTCTGGCCAGTGCTGGAAGACCTCTGAAATGAGTACTGTTCATATATTGCTGATTCCTAATGTCCCTGGCCTTAGTTCCAGCAATGCTGGATCTTGGCTCCAACTGTAAGTGCGCTAATCTTCTGATGCCTGATGTTCCTAACCCTGGCATTAGCCACACACCCAGATTACATTCTAGATTCTACCTCTGATAAATCTACCCATGTTTCGGATCCCAAGTGTTCCTAACTCGGCAAGGTGAAACAACATCAAATGCAATCTGCCTCATGGCAAATAGGATGCGCAAGCAAGGACTTTGAAGAAAAGTGGTATGTTACTATTGCTCTCTGTAATAGGTGGCCAATCTCGTAAGTGTATGGATCCATGGACAGCAAGTCAATGAATAATAAAGACTTTGTATGTAACAATTCAAATTAGGTAGGATTGCCATTAAAGTAACCCACAGACCTGCTTTCGCTTATTGAAGGCCTGGGGTGGCAACCAATTTGTGGTAACTGGCAACCAATTCCAGGGGAAAAAAATCAATGGAATAAGTTTACCCCATTAAGATCTACAAAGCGCTTAGACCCAGTCTTAGATAGATCAACCAAGGCTGTTATAAAATCGAAGGTAGTAAATTTAACTTTATCATTGATGAAGGATTTAAATCTGATTGATATATGGAGAAGAATCAATCCTAAAGAAAGAGACTATTCGTTCTACTCCCATAGACATAAAACTTTCTCGAGGATAGATTTGTTTCTATTATCAATGCATATTCAACACAGAGTGAAAAATATGGAATATAAAGCAAGAATATTATCAGATCATTCCCCTTTATTAATGACAATAATAATGGCTGATAAGGAAGAAGTGGCTTATAGATGGAGATTTAATTCAACATTATTAAAACGTCAAGATTTTTGTGATTTTATGAAAAAGCAGATTCAATTTTTTTTGGATACAAATTTTCATTCAGTGGATGATAAATTTATATTATGGGATGCGATGAAAGCATATCTTAGGGGCCAGATAATAAGTTATACGTCTAAAATTAAGAAAGAATATATGGCAGAACTAGATCAATTGGAAAAAGAGATTACAAAAATAGAAAAAGAATCTCAAAGATATATGTCAGAAGAAAAACGAAAACAACTTGTCAATAAGAAGTTACAATATAATACGCTTCAGACATATAGAACGGAAAAAGCAATTATAAGAACTAAACAAAGGTATTATGAGTTAGGTGAGACAGCACATAAAATTCTTGCCTGGCAGTTGAAAACTGAACAAGCTTCCAAAACAATAAATGCAACTAGAACAAGGGCAAATAAAATATCTTATAAACCTCTTGAAATAAATGAAACTTTTAAAAATTTCTATTCTGAATTATATCAATCAGAATCCCAAAATGATGTTAATGAGATGGAAAGGTTTTTATCACAAGTTTCTCTTCCAAAATTGAATTTGGAAGAACAGAAGGGAGTAGATATGCCTTTTACATTAAAAGAAGTTGAAGAAGCTTTAGGATCACTCCAAAGTAATAAATCTCCAGGAGAAGATGGTTTCCCACCTGAATTTTATAAAAAAATTTAAAGATTTATTATTTCCTCTTTTTATGGAACTAATATGTCAAGCAGAAAAAATACATAAACTTCCAGAATCTTTTTCAACAGCGATTGTAATAGTATTGCCAAAAAAAGCCAGAGATCCTATGAAACCAGCATCATATAGGCCTATTTCTTTATTGAATACAGATTATAAAATAATAGCAAAAATTTTATCGAATAGATTATCTAAATATTTACCAAAATTAATACATATGGATCAAACAGGATTTATTAAAAATAGACAATTGACAGATAATGTAACTCGGCTACTCAGTATAATTCATTTGGCACAAAAAAGGGATGAGAAGAGTATAGTAGTAGCTTTGGATGCAGAAAAAGCATTTGATAGATTAGAATGGGATTTTTTATTTAAAGTACTAGAAAAATATGGGTTAGGAACATCTTTTATAAATTGGATTAAAACTTTAAATTCTAACCCTAAAGCTAAAGTAGTGACAAACTCTCAAATTTCAACACCATTCCAGTTAAAAAGGTCAACTAGACAAGGTTGTCCACTATCACCTGCTTTATTTGTATTGGCGATAGAGCCATTAGCAGAACTAATTAGAATTGATCCAGATATTATGGGTTTTAGAGTTAATCAGGAGGAATATAAAATTAATCTTTTTGCCGATGATGTTTTGATCTATTTAACAAATCCACAGCATTCGTTACATAAATTATCTTCTAGATTGGATGAATATGGGAAGGTATCAGGTTACAAAATAAATTGGGATAAAAGTGAAATTTTACCTCTTACTAAAGGAGACTATAGTCAATGTCGATTAGTAACCCAATTTAGATGGCCGGTAAATGGTATAAAGTATTTAGGTATAAGACTTGATAATGATCTAAAGAATTTTTATAAATTTAATTATTTACCACTATTGAAAAAAATTCAAGAAGATCTTGACAAATGGATGATATTACCAATAACATTAGTAGGTAGAGTCAATGTTGTAAAAATGAATATATTTCCTAGATTACAGTATTTGTTTCAAACATTACCAATACAATTGCCACAGAAATTTTTTCAAGAGTTAAATAAATGTGTGAGAAAATTTCTTTGGAAAGGTAAAATGTCAAGAATATCATTGGAAAAATTGACATGTAAATTTGGGTTAGGAGGGTTACAACTTCCAAACTTTAAAAACTATTATAAAGCAAATCAACTTAGATTTATTGCATCTTTCTTCGATGATCGAAAACCAGCATGGATTAAAATAGAACTAGACAAGATAGGAGAAAATAGACCTGAAGATTTTATATATAAATGGGAATCTAAATCGATACGGGAAAAGAAAGAATCTCCTATATTAACACATTTGATTATCTATGGAATAAGATAAATGTTGATAATGAAACACAGAAACCTCTATTAGCAAGGAGACCTTTGTTCCAAAACAGACTTATTCCTTTTACAATGGACAATCAACTTTTATATAATTGGTACCAAAAAGGGATTAAATTTATAGGAGATTGTTTTGAACGAGGTATATTGATGTCATTTGAACAATTAAAGGATAAATATAAAATATCTAATAATACTTTCTTTTGTTACTTTCAATTAAGGGCTTACTTAAAAGGTAAGCTGGGTCAAACAATGTTTTTGCCAAAACCTAATGAAATTGAAATTTTAATTCAAAAAGGGAAAATTAAAAAATTTATTTCTTGTATGTATAATTTGATTCAAGAACAGACAATTAAACAAGGAACCCATAAGTCAAAGCAAAAATGGGAAACAGATCTGAATATTATTATTGATGAAACAAATTGGTCAAGACTTTGTCTTGACAGTATGACAAATACAATAAATGTTCGACTTAGATTAGTACAATATAATTTTTTACACCAATTATATATTACACCGCAAAAAATAAATAGATTAAATTCAAATCTATCTGATAAATGTTTTCGGTGTAATCAAGAAATTGGTACTTTTTTACATTCTACTTGGTCTTGTTTTAAAATTCAACCCTTTTGGATAAATTTAAGAATCTTATTGGAACAAATTACTGCAACTCAACTTCCACATAACCCTGTATTATTTTTATTAGGTGATATTGCAGGGATAAAACCGAAACTTAAATTGAATAAATATCAGAAAGAATTTATAAAAATTGCATTGGCAGTAGCTAAGAAATATAGCAGTTACTTGGAAATCTGATTCGTATTTAAGTATGGATCGTTGGAATAATGAAATGGCTAGTTCTATTCCACTTGAAAAAATTACTTATAATTTAAGAGATAAATATGTAACATTTTTGAATATTTGGCACCCTTATTTACAAAAGATAGGATGGCATATTTAAGTGCTCTGATAAAGACTTTGGTCACTTGGGGAAAGTAACGAATAATTATACCAAATTTATTTTGAATCCCATGGAGCGTGTGGAAACCTTCCAATACCCAGGCGGTTCTTTTCTTTTTTTTCTTTTTTTTCTTTTTCTTTCTTTTTAGGTAGGACTATATATGGGGGGGGAGGGTTAAGGGGAGGGGGGAGGGTAGATTCTATTTTTTCATGTATTTTTTGAAAATTCAATAAAAATTATATTACAAAGATCTGCAAAGCAAGAACATAAAAAATAGGAGCTGGAGTTGGCCATCTGGCCAGTCAAATCTGCTCTGCAACGAAGTTCAATAGTGCAGTGAAATATAATAATAGCTTAACAAGCTCCAAGGGTCTAAAAATTATTTTATAAGTCGGATTGTTTTAAAATTCCCACTTTTTAGGTGAAAATAACAGGAGATGAGTGAGCATCATGGTCAGTATAGACTCTATGAGCTAGTTTCTGGTTGAATCATGGTTGATCTGGCCGTGAACTCAGCTAGCTCCCTTTTTCCCATAAATCCTTAATTTCTCTGCTATGCAAAAATTTGTTTAACTGTGTTTTAAATATATTTAATGAGGTAGCCTTTAGTGCTTCCCTGGAAAAAGAATTCCACTGATTCACTGCTTGAAAAGATTATGTTGGTTCTGCTTCATAATTTTGCTTCAAATATGGTTATTTCTGTTTTCTGAAATTTGCTTTGATCTATTTTAACACTAGTCTTGGGAACTATTTTGCTCTTAATACTTCAATTTCTAAATGAAACTCTCCTCCTTTGCTTGAAAATCAAACATTTAGGGCTAAGCTCAACGACCCAGTCTTTAGTACCACAGTAGAACAGCCAGCCATGGCATTAGCATTATATCATAGTAGAAAACAGATACTTTGTCCTTTGTGTTCACATTCATTTCTCTACATTTTAAATAGAATTGAACTGGGAAACACTGATGGTTATGAAGTGGACAAACTGCCGTACTTCTCAACATTTGAGTACACTCAGCAACTTAGTTCATTGTACTTTATTTCCTGGCATTGTGTAGGGAAGAATATTGTTGGCTTTCATAGCTACCATCGAGAAGGAGGTACAGAAGCCTAAAGTCCCACAGCACCAGATTCAAGAACAGCTACTTTCCTTAAACCATTTGGTTTTTGAAGCATCCAACAAAAGCCAAATCACTAGATTTTAGCAACAATGTGACCAATTTGATCACATTGCATGAAAATGGACTTTTGTTGCAATTGTATTCTAGTCTGTAAAAATTGTGTATAATTTGTTAAATATGTTTTTCTTGTGAATGCTAAGTTCCCATGATGCTGTTGTAAGGTTTTCATTTCACCTGTGCGTATATGTCCTTGTGTGTACAACAATAAGCTCAACTTTAATCTTTTAAAACTTTAAAAGATAGAAAAAAGGAGAGGGAATTCTGCACATTGCACAGGAATTTGGGCTAATGTCTCTTAATGGTGGTATCTAGCAGTGCAGCAAGTAAGAAGGAAAATAGAAATCAAGGAACATTGATAGTTTGCACTAGATTGGTTTTAAAATACACTAAGAACTTAAGCAAGTAAAAATAAACTAAAATTACTGTCAAATTTTATTTTTTGTTATCTTTCCAATGTAGCAAAATTCATCAAATGATAGTACTTACAATGAAGAGCCCAAGGATGCCTGGTCTTTGTTGCAAACTAGGTGGATTGCTGCTGTTAATTGACATTTTCTTTTAATTTACAGATTCCTTTGATGCTTATTACCCTGGTACACCATTTTGTCTATTAGAACAAAATGGGTATCTATATGAACAGGGTTCTTATGAAGAGATTGAACTACGTCATGCACATTTTCCATTAAATAGAGAAGAAACTGATGCAAGTGAAGAAGGTACCCTTCTATCTGACTTTTCACTGATCGCAAGAGTTAAATGAAAATTGAGTTCTGGTCTGTATTGGGGGGTGTGGTCTGGGAAAATTACTTCTATTAATGAGAGATTCAAGATGTGTGCTTGAAATTGAAGTTCGGTTTATATCACTAACTTGCAAATGCTCTGTTTATTTCTTTTAAACTTTTAAATTTAGACAAACTGACAGCATAAATGAATGTTACTTTGAACTCACTGTTCTCTTGTGAACATAGATTTAAATCCCCAGTGCCTTACAGAACAGCACAGCAATACATTTCAAAGAAATCAGTGCATTACAGGTCTCCTTTGAGTACCTAAAGAAAGATCTTGCATTGTTCTCCTCTTTCTTGACACTTCCCAGACACTGAAATATTTTTGAAGTCCACTTAGCCTTTGTGTTACATTGCAAACACATAGAACAGTGGTGCTTAACAAAGTTAGAAAAATGTAAATAATCAGGTAATACGTTTTAAAGCAATATGAATGTAGGGAAACATGGTAGCGTGAAATTTTGAATTTTCAAATAGTGGCATGGACGGAAAGAAGACTGACTTAACATTTCAGTTGAAAGACATACTACAGTGCAAATGAAGATTCTGCCTAGATTTTGTGCTCAAGTTTCTACAACAGGATTTGTACTTGTGACTTTCTGACTTGTATGAAAATGTTGTCATTAAGCCAAGGCTGATATTTGCAACTACTTGTTACTGATTTCAATATATTGCAATATTTGGCTGTCCTGTGTAGGATGAAAATGCACTTTGTATTTGTGTCCAAATAATGCCACTGCCTATATTTTAAGTTAAACACATAAAAAATATAGCACTCTTTTTTTCTAGGTAAAGAGCTACTTTCCAGCCATCCTCCTCAGGAACTCATCAGGGCTCCGAAATTTGAAATGCGAGATTCAGAAGAGGTAGCAACAGGAAATGTTTTGCAGCGCTTAATTCAGGAGCATTTAAGGTATGGGAATCCAAATGAGAACATGAACTTACTGGCAATACAACAGCAAGCCACGGGGAGTGCAGGACCATCCAACAACATTGGGAGCACGCACTCTTCTACAGAAAACCTTGTGCAGGAAGATCTACAAATGGTCCACCAGTCAGCACGCCAAGAACCTCAAGGGCAAGAGCATCAGGTGGACAACACTGTGATGGAGAAGCAGGCTCAACTCACTATAGTGCAGCAGAATATTGATGAGCTACCAACCTATGAGGAAGCCAAAGCACAGTCTCAGTTCTTCAGAGGGCAGCAGCACACAACTATTGCTTCTGGTTTATATGTTACCGGAGCCACCAGTCAGAAAGCAAAGACTGAGGGGAGACCTACAGTCAACCGAGTAAGCTCTGGGCAGGTGCACAAAGATGAAGCACTAAAGGAACTTAAACAAGGTCATGTTCGTTCACTTAGTGAGAGGTTAATGCAACTTTCTCTGGAACGGAATGGTGTAAAGTCACATCCTGCTGTCTCAAGCAACAATATTCCTTCCCAACAAAGTAACAAAGTCTTCAAGAATGGGGGACAACCATCTTCACAGACCCCCACAAAAGGAGTAGATTCAAGAGGTCCACCTCCAGAATACCCTTTTAAAGTCAGGCAGATATTTTCAACACTTAATCAATCTCAAGAGCTTGGGCACTTCTACAATGATGCACCCTCAGGAATTCTTCAGGAATTGCCAAAACCATATACTGGCACTCTTGCCATTAGACAGGAAGCAACCATCCTACGCTACCAATCACCACCAGAATATGGATCGGCTAGGTAATAACAGTTCTGCTTGCACTTTTGGCAAAAATGTATGTTAAATAGAAGAAATTGTGGAAGTATAATGTTAGATTCCTTATGATGTGTACTGATTAGTTTTCTCTGGGATTGTTTTCTGTTTTTACTAACATTTCTAGAAATAGTATCAGATGTATGAGACTTTGATCCTAACCTTGTGCACACTTCACAAATTCAAAGATGTGTTTCATGAGAATTTTGGTCCATTTAAAATGCCAGCATTCATTTATAGAATTTTGACCTTTTAAGTTACTGTCATGCTTGTAAAGAAAATTTTGATTTACGTTCTGAATTCTCTGGTGGTGTATTCCCAGTGAAGACTGTGCTCTGAAAGGTTGGATCAAAGGATGGTTGGCAGCACCACTGTGCCACTTCATCAGTCTGCGGTGCCTACACGTGTCACGTGCGCACACTGTACCGATGGGGTTGTGAGACTTTTGAATTTGCGCTTGCAGAACATGGTGGATACATCTAGACTTTTAAAAAGATAAGCCGTAGGGAGAATGGCAGCGTGGCGGTTAGCATAATGCTATTACAGCGCCAGCAAAATGGGTTTAGTTCCACCACTGTAAGGAGTTTGTACCTTCTCTCAGTGACGGCATGGATTTCCTCTGGGTGGTCCAGTTCCCTCCCATATTCCAATGATGTAGGAGTTAGTAGATTAATTGGGCGGCACTGGCTCGTTGGGCATGTTACTGTGCCATATCTCCAAATAAAAAATAAATAAATAGAAGAACTCTACATTTCAAGTACTATTTGCGGAGGCAGATGCATAGGCACCTTTTCTGATATAGGGTTTCAACCTGAATCATCAACCATCCTTTGCCCCATATACAGTATGTTGCTTGCCCTATTGAGTTCTCCCAGTACTGTCACTGATGAAAATAGTGATGGATATAATTTGCAATGATAAAATCATCACACAAGAATAATTTTGTTTTTTTTCTCTCATTATAAGCCTGAAGTTAACATTAGTTTTCTCTGCAAACTATGTTGAATTAATTTTGGAGGTCACTTCTATCTCCATTTTCATTCAATGGTACAGTTTAGTTATATAGTACACTAGGTATAATATTTTCTGGCTTTTATACTGACTTTGGAAGTTAAAGTACTGGCATTTCAGCTCACCGGGTCTATTGGAGAAGATTCTACACTTCCAAAGCTCAGCAGATCCCTCCCCTTGGATAATCCTCTGATTTTTGCCATTAGCTGGGACAGGTGTGGCGAACCTATGGCACATGTGCCCTGCATGGCACAGCCAAAAATTTGTTGGCACATGGTATGCAGTACCACCCCTTGATTCTTTAAACCCCAGTCATATTAAAAAAGGTAACTAATGATTATCTTTTCTACCAAATTAAGCAGCAAGTGACTTTTTTATAACCTGAGATCAATGAGATGTCTTCACAAGAAAGATCTCACGCTAGTTTGACTGGATGGTTGTGAGACCACGTGAAGTTGGATAATACGTTTTGCTATCCTTGCAGACCTGGTCTACACATTGATATTTTGGATAGTTAACAGTTACGATGTCAATACTACTTAAAAGTGATGTTTTTTTTTCAATTGCCTTTTTAAAAGATTAATATTAATAACTTTTGACAAGTTTTCTAAAATGCTTCATGTATTTCAGTCTGTCTCTGTTATACTAGCATTAATACTAAAACAATGAATACACATATATAAGTAACAGGACTCCTCCCTTTTCCTTAAAAAAGCCATAAGTATTGTTACTAATTCATTAATCAATGATAATCTCTGCTCAAAATTACCATAACAGGTTAGAGAATTTTTTAGAAGATTATTGCCAATTTGGGCACACCTTCTCAAGATAGTTCACCACTCCCGATTTCTGGGATATCATCTTTATCTATACATCTCCATCATTGGCTCCAGCTAGCAGACAAGGCTTAGTTATAGCTGTAGAGATCAGGTGCTGTAAGAAGAATGTTGAGCTCCAGTGTTCTCAACTGCATTTGTCTGTGTCCTGCTGACCCCGTTGCTTACGTTTGGTAACATTCAGGAAATGGCTGCAGGGCAATATCAATTAGTTTCTAAGTTCATGTTCATAATAGTTTTGTCTGCCAGTGGCAACTTTGCTTAAACTTATGAAAAGTAGCAACTGTGTTTACATTAAGAGTTGGCATATTTTTAAATGAGCAAAGGGAGTTAATTGTGCTCTTCTTGTGAGTCCTAATGGTGAGAGAGGCATTTGTTGGAATGAGGGTAAGAGTGGGGAGAAAACTAGCACAAGAGGGAAGGTCAGAGGCATGGTGAAAGAGGTGAAAAGATTTGAAGGCGGGGGCAAGTAGCAGTTCAAAGTAACAATGTTCAATAATATTTCTCTGGAGAAAGTTAATGCTACATTTCATTGGTGTACCATTTACTTTAAAGTGGTGCTGGATTCTTTCATTCTTCATCCATTATGTTACTCACTTTATCTGATTACAGTAGAACTTATCAGTAAACTGGTCACGTTGCTGGTTTGAGTTCCACCAAGGCATTATGAGGAAAGACCATGGTCTATTGCCCACCCATCACTGGGCACTGAGAAGTTAGGTCCTGCATAATAACCTCTCAAAATTTATCACTGATCCCATGTTTAGGAAAGAAAAACTGGCATAAGGTAAATATTATGTTTACCTCAAATGAGCTTCCAATAGAAATGGTAGGGGCAGGTTTGATTTTGTCATTTAAAAAAAAATTAGATAAGTATATGGACAGGAAAGGAATGGAGGGTTATGGGCTGAGTGCAGGTAGATGGGACTAGGTGAGAGTAAGCATTCGGCATGGACTAGAAGGGCCGAGATGGCCTGTTTCTGTGCTGTAATTGTTATATGGTTATATAGTAAGAAGCAAATGTAAATGTAGGGTGCAGTGAATGGGTACAGAAGAATGCCCCATATTGCTCAATTGTAAATGTTATGAATAAAGTATTTTTTGTGGTGGGGGAAACTTAAGTTTGAATGGAGCCTCTACTTGTCAGGGGTACTAGTGATCTCAGGCTAAATGTGCAGACTTTGAAATCCAAGAGCAGGGCAATCCTAGTGGAACTCTGTACTGTTACATTGCAAATAATGAGGAGTCCAGATTAAAACTTGACTGTAAGGGAAGATTGTCCTTGAGAATCCTGTAAGGGAAGATTGTCCTTGAGAATCCAAGCTCCCACTGATAGTGGTGCATAAAGGTTGGCACTAGTAAATTTTATTATTTCACCAACAATAGGTTTCAGTAGGTACATTTAATGTCAGTGAAATGTATACAATATACATCCTGAAATTCTTTGTCTTTGCAGACATCCACAAAAACAGAGAAGTGCCCCAAAGAATGAATGACAGTTGAAACGTTAGAACCCCAAAGCCCAACCCCCAATTCACCCTCCCATCCGCAAGCAACAGCAAGGCAACACCCTCCCCACCCCCACCAGTAAAAAAACATCAGCACCCTCCACCGACCACTCAAGCCTGCAGCAAAGCATCAATAAAGACACAGACTTGCAGTACCTCAAAAACTACTTGTTCACTCAGTCATTCGACATACCACAGGCTCTCTATCTCTCCCCCTAATAAGGAAAAAGAGGTGTCCCTTATATTTTGTCTATTCATAATTTCTTAAGCATCTAAACCACAAAGATTCAGAAACGTTGTCAATATTTTTCAGTCTTGGTTTGTTAACTTCCAGACAGCATTTATAGCTGTGAAATCCTATATCTCAGAAGTATACGTTGAATTTCAGCCTGTAACAACAGCAAACAAGCTTATCTACCCACCAGTTGTATTCTCAGCCAGATATTTTTTGAAATTTTACAGTAAAACAATTACTAATCATATCAGTTTTATTGTATGCTTTGCCTAAGTTGTGTTAATTCGGTACTTGGAAATAGCCTGTTCGTGTCTACATGATTTTATGCCTCTTGTTGCAGAACTTTGGAAGACACTGCTGTGATTTCCCCATAATATGCCTTTCTATTCAAATAATATTGCATGACAATACAATGTTCAGCTTAAAAAGAGGTGCCAGCAAATTTATAAATCAACTAACTGATTTTGGAAAATAATTTGAAATCGCTCAAAAACAGAATAATGTCAATATTCAAAGTTAGTTTATAAAAATGTAGTACACCACTGTGTTACTGAGATATCAGTGAACATAAGCCCACAGAGTTTATGTTACAAAGGAACCACTATTTGGCGAATACTTATGTCATTTTAGCTGTGGAAATTTCCAGTAGATAGAGTGAAATGCAGTAGCAAGTCAAAATACTTTAGCAATGCTGGGACTAATGTGTTGCAAACTTAAAAATTTGGCATGGAGCCATAGTTTGCTGGGCTGACCATTCCAAACACTATCCTAAAGAAACAGAAAATGTTCTGTTCTCCCGTCTTTGTTCCTCAGTGCAAGTACAAATAATCCAATTGTTTAGTAGTTCTAAAGCAAAGTCTAATCAATGTTCTGGATAACTCCCTCAAGAAAAGGGGAAAAATCTTGCAATGAATTATTTGGCTTTCTAGTGATTCATTTTAAAAATGTCTCCCAGAAGATTTGCATTATATTTGAATTCTAAATAAGCTGCCTAAGTACTTTTTTTAAAAAAAAAACTAGCAATGTAGAATGAAAGACAAAGGAAATTTTGGAAAGACACAGTTAAGTTCGATATTGGTTGGCCCTTAAATAGAAGAATTTCTGAGATTTCAGGAGCAGCTGTTTGAATTATATGAAAACCAAATCCACAAGAGATTTAAAGATGCAAAGAACTTTTAAAGACCATTTGTATCTACAATTTTCTTTTTCTCCATTTTCATTTTTTGCAAAGATGTTTTTGCATTGAGTAAAAAAAATAAGCTTATACCAATGAAAAATACAGATTGAGAAATGAACTGAATAATGTATGGAATTGTGTGCCAGCAGGAACATAAACTATTGGTTCATATTGTTTAAAAAAAGTGTTTAAATGGCCAACTGAAGGGCTGGCAAGACTTGTTTTCAGAAAATTAATTTAGTAGCAGTGTTTACAAATGACAAGAAATTTCATGGGCTACAGCACAATGGCTTACATTGGGTCTGGCATGGTGCATCCTGTAGCATGAACTCACTAGTGACCCTAGTTGTAAACAACAGGAATTCTGCAGATGCTGGAAATTCAAGCAACACTCATCAAAGTTGCTGGTGAACACAGCAGGCCGGGCAGCATCTCTAAGAAGAGGTACAGTCAACGTTTCAGGTCGAGACCCTTGGTCCTGACAAAGGGTCTCGGCCTGAAGCATCGACTGTACCTCTTCCTAGAGATGCTGCCTGGCCTGCTGCATTCACCAGCAAATTTGATGTGTGTTGTTGACCCTAGTTGTAAGTTAGGTTTTGTACATACCGTGCCTATAAAAAGAATTCACCCATTTGGAAGTTTCCTTGTTTTATTGTTTTACAACATTGAATCACAGTGGATTTAATTTAGCTTTTTTGACGCTGATCAACAGAAAAAGACTCTTTCGTGTTAAAGTGAAAACAGATCTCTACGTAAGTGATCTAAATTAATTAAAATATAAAACACAAAATAATTGACTGCGTAAGAATTCACCCCCTTCAAGCCACTATTTAGTGATGAATTGGCTTGCTGTATTAAAGGGGGTGACTACTTAAATTAAATTAAATCTGCTGTGATTCAATGTTGTAAAACAATATAACATGAAAACTTTTGGGGACAGGGGTGGGGGGGGGTATACTTTTTATAGACACTGTAGTTGTGGAGCTATACAGCACAGATACAGGCTGTTCAGACCAGCGAATCCATATGCCGACCATTGTGCCCACCCAGTTAGTCCCACTGTCCTGTGCTTGATTCATTATTCCTCTAGTTCTGTCCCACCATGAACCTATCCAACTGCTTGTTAAATGTTACTATTGTACCTGCCTTAACCACTTCTGGCAGCTTGTTCCATATACTCACCACCTGCTGCATGAAAAAGTTGCCCCTCTGGTCCCTTTTAAGTCCTTCCCCTTAGCTGCTGGAATATAGAAGCATGGGGCATAGATTTAGAGAGACCTATGCGCCATGGTGGTATGTTTGAGCAATTGAGCTTGACTTGACTGGTATATTTGATCATTGAACCCCTCTTTCTGGGGATGGGTAGAGGGGTGGATTTAGTGGTTAAAATTTTTATAGGAATAGGCAGGAAAGGCAATTTTTTAAATAATGAATCCTGTCATATTACAGGGAACATTGAAGTCCCAATAAGGAATGAGGTGAAGAAGAGCTAGCAAACTGGACCTTATTGTGCTTTATGTGAATTGGTGAACGTAATAGTTAAGTTGTAGAATCTGGATTTTGTTGTCATTATGACTAATCTGAGAGTTTTTGAATCTGATGATACTACCAAGTGACATTTGCCAAATGGATTCAATAGACATCAAAATGTGATACCAGATCACAATGGGTCAAGTGGTCAAAAGTTGGTCAAAGTGGAGGTTTTAAGGAGCATCATACTGGAATAGTAGTGGAAAGCTATTGGAATGGAATTCCAGAGGTTCTTAGCCACGTAGACATTACCATCCAGATGTCCTGAGACCTTAAAGTATGGTACAGCTAGATGCAATATAAAGTGAGCCATTTCATGCACTTGTTTTAATTTTATCTTTATTGTGATGCTCTCTTTGTTTCACTAGGCAATGCCAGGCATTTTGTCAACCACAGCCATTGCAGCACCACAGCCCCATGTCTTCCCAGAGCTCACTGGAAAAAAATCAGTTTCAGCTTGCAACAATCCAGCCTGTTTCTCCCCAGCCACAGCCAGCATCTGCCTCAAACCAACAATTTTCCGTTGATGCTGTTTCAATTGTGGCACGTGCACAGCAGATGGTGGAGATGTTATCAGAGGAAAACCGAGCCCTGCGCCAGGAACTGGATGGTTTTTGTGAGAAAACTGCAAAGCTACAAAAGGTACTGTGGTTCCTTTGTTCTTTTGCATTAACAACCAGCCAAGTTTCAAAGGTAGTTCATTGTTAAGGTATTTGTGGCAGTTGCTAGCCATATGACTTAATCTGTTATATAGCCAATTTCTAAAAGCAACATAACTGCCTCCATTAGCCCGAAGGAACAGATAAATAAAAGCTGCATAACGAGAAACTAGAGCCTAAACATGTTATGATTTTAGGAATGTTTTCAAGAATAAACCATGTTACATCAAAATCTAATGAACGGAGCCCTGATGTTGAACACTGCTCAAGGGGAATAAGCATAACCATGTGTGACAGTACCTTGGCTGAGATGCTGTACTCAGTTTTTTTCAGTAACAACTGATGAGTCTATCCTATTACTTAATCCAATACTATTTCAAGGCTATTTGGCGCTTTCTCAGTATACCCAGTCATTTTTTTCACTCTGGTAGATGTACACATGTGGTTATCAAAAAAAACAATCTGCTAGCGGAACTCTGTGGGTCATCTGCGAAGGGAGATAGACAAGTTGATTGATGTTTTGGGCCAAGATCCTTCATCTGGGCTGAAAGTACAGGAGGGAGTTAGCATCCCACAGCTATCAAGGCTATACCACCTCCCACCCTTTCCTTAATAAGGAGGCCATTCCTTCTCATAGTTTCTCCATCTCTGCCGTACCTGCTTTTGAGGTAAGGCCTTCCACTCCAGTACATCTAAGATAACCTTTTTTTTTCCCCAGGAAGCATGCCTCTTCCCTGCACCTGTGGTTGATGGAGCCCACACCCACATCCCCTCCATTACCTACACTTCATTTATACTCTCGCCCCACCTCTACCCAGACAGGGAGAGAGTTTCCTTGGTCTTTGCCTTTCACTGCACTAGCCTCTCTAAGCAGTGCATCATTCTTGAAAATTTCCTCCAGTTGCAATGTGATACCACTTCCAGCTACATCCTTCCCTCGCCATTCCCTCCTGCTTTCTCTCCATGACTCCCTGGTTCAGTCATCCCTTACCTTCCCATAAACTTTCCCCTACAACCAGAGGAGTAACACATGTACTACACCTCTTTGCTCATCACCATTCAGGGATCTAACAGCCCTTGCAGGCATCTCCTCCTTGTCTGTTACATTCCGTGATCGTGATTTGGCCTCCTCTGTATCAGTGACACCAAGCATAGAATCGCCAAGCACTACAGTGGCCATCTGAAGTTGACTGTTGCAAGCCATTTTAATTTCATTCCCATGCTGGCTTGTCAGTCTTCAGCCTCCTGCATTACCGGTGTGAGGCCAGACACGAACTGGAATAACAGTGCCTTGTATTCCACCTGCGAGGTTTACAACGTTACAGTGGGAATATTGAATTCTGCAATTCCAGGTAACCTGCTTCGTCTCTGTCCTTTTATGTCTCCTTTCGATGAACTCAGGTCCTCTCACACACCCTTCTTTTCAAATACAGCCCCAGCCCCCATCAGCAGTTTCATTCCCCTCCCCTAGCTACTGCACCTTGTCATCACCCACACACTCTCGCCACTGTTCCCATTTGTTCACCTTCCCTTCTTTATTTAGTTCCACTCTTCAACTTCCTTTCTTATCACATTTCATGGTCTTCAGCCTAAAGGCTGATTTATACTTCTGTGTCAAATCGACGCCATAAACCCTACGCAGAGCCTACATGGATCCCTACGCCATAGCCTGACGTGCACCTCTTCCAAAATGTAACTACGTGTCGCGGCAATGCAGACTGCAACAACTGTGATTGGTCCGCTTGGTAGCATTGCATTTCCTCCTGTGCTGCAATAGCTTCCCATTGGGTGACTGAAGGGCAAGGAAGGAACTCTGACTGCAATGCTTTCCATCAAGCTTTACAGACCTCCAAAATTATGGAGGACACATTTGGCTTTTACGAAAACAGACGTTCGCCTTAAACTTGTTTACCCCGAGAAGGACTACGATGACCATGAAGCCTTGCACGGGCAGGTGTGTGCGCATGCACGACGTGCCCGAATTGCAGAGCGACGCAGGCACACCAACGCACAAGTATAAATGCTCACAACGCGTGTAGGCCACTTGCGTAGGTTACAGCGTTGATTTGACACAGAAGTATAAATCAGCCTTTATACCTTCACCTGCTACTTCCTTGCCTTCCCACTCCCATTGGACTCCATCTGTCAATCAAGCCCTTCCCCCTTGTTACACCTAGTACTTTCCAGCACTTACTGCACCCTTTCCCTTAACCTCGTTATACTGGCTATCTCCATTCTTCTGCTGTTTCAGGTGCAATGAAGGGTCTCAGCCCAAAACATCAACTGTTTCCCTCCAGAGGTGCTGCCTGACATGCTGAGTTCCTCTGTCAGCTTGCTTTATGTTCTCAATTTCATCATCTGCAGTTGCTTGAGTCTCCATGTGTTTATTGAGCCCAAGGACAAAATAGCATCAATTAGAAACCTCCAGTGTAGTTAAATCTTAAAAGGGGATCTCAACAAAAGGTTCCTGGTGCTAGTGGCCTTAGAAATATGGATTGTGGATCTCAAGCAGTGCGGTACTCAAACTGTATTGTGTGCTTACAGCTACTAAAGTTCTCTGTGTTTGCCATCACTCCTCTCAAATGTCTCCATGAATTGACACGGTCCATTACATGACTTTTCAGTAGGCTGGTCCTGGATGGCTCTTTGATGAGCTGCTGTTAAGACCCAACTTTTATTTAGTTTTTATTTAGCTTTATGCTATTAGGATTCCATTTGCATTTGCTTCTCTTCATCTGGAGTGCTGGCAGATTGAATTTAATCTCTACAAGTGTGAGGTGATGCAGTTTGGGATGTCAAATAGGAGTGTGACATGCACAGTAACTGGCAGGGTTCTGAGCAATGTTGATGAACAGAAACCTAGGGGTCCAAATCCATGGTTTCCTGAAAGTGGCAGCACTGCAATGGGCAGTGAAAGGCAATATAGCATACTTACCTTATATATTGCAACTTCACAAACCGCTAGTTTGGCCACAACTGGAATATCGTGTGTAAGGTCTGATCACCACCCTATGGGAAGCTAGTGAATGTGCTGGAGAAAATGCAGGAGATTCACCAGGCTGTTGCCTGGCTTGAAGTTTTAGCTATGGGGAGATAATGGATGGATAGGGTTTGCTCTTTTAAGAGCAGAATCAGAACCAGGTTTATTATCACTGACATATAGCATGAAGTTTGTTGTTTTGCGGTGGCGGGATAGTTCAGTGGTACTGGAAAGAGGCTGAGGAGTAAGTTGAGGTTTTAAGGTGAGTGGTAGGAGATTTAAAAGGACATCTAAGGCAAGTTTGTTTATACTGTTAATGGTTACTATCTGGAATATGGTTCCTGGGGAGGTGGTGGAGTCGGATGCAATTTTATAAATGTAAGATACATTTAGTCAGGTGGTTAACTAGATGAGGACTAGAAGGTTGCAGAACTAATGAGGACAAATGGGATTAAAGTAGCCAGGCATGTCCACGGAGAGCTGAAGGTTGCTATTCTGTGCTCTCTGACTCTGATCAACTTAGCAAAGAAAAATGTTAGCATTCGTTGATGTTTCCAATTGGAAACATCTATCAATGTGAGTCAGAAAAGGAGACAGATATTTGATAAAGAGAATTAGTTCCACATTGTCATCTTTCTTCGGAAAAGGAGGCAGACTGGGGTGAAACTGAAAGATCATAGATTGTGATGAAGTACATTTGTAAATTGTGTGTAAATGTTTTGATCTGGTATGTTTCGTTGTGAAGAATAATAACATTCCTGCGTTCTTTGAATTCTCTGCTTATATCTGTTTAATATAATACTAATAAATAGAATGTCAAGGTGCAAGAAAACTTCATGAAACCCATTACACAGTGTAATTTGTAACTGTCAGACATTTGAATATATGCCAGTCACCTCACCAAAAAACCAAAGCTGATCATTTTAAATGTAAACCAATCATTTAATCTGTCATTTGTCAATTACTACGAATTTATATAAAACTCCATCCTGCTCTGGCTACTGCATTAGTAATAAAACCTTTATCCATCAGTATTATGAAAATTTCTCCAACTTTAAAATTTGATTTAGCTTTTTCTTTCAGAAACCTGACTCTTCAGAATTCTTGCCTAGTATCTAAATTTCCTCTTTGTCCCTCCGTCTATGTCCTGTTACTCTCCTAGCTATCAGATACAGAATATTACTGCTATAATTTAGCATTTTTGATTATTTACTAAAAGGCTGTGTGCCAAAGAATGGATCTTTCCTCCCACTTCTCTGCTTAGGCTACATTAATTAACTGTAATTTCCATATACCTGTGTCAGTTTTGCTTTTGTATGTGCCAAACTATTACAGAACTGTAATCAATATATGGAAAACTTCTGGCTCTTGTAATAAATTAGTGAAAAATGCTTCTTGTACACACTCACAACTAAGTTCTATAGTTGTTTTCTAATCAAAAAGAAATGAGTCCTGAATTTTTTGTATGTTTATATTAGATTGTGAACCATGGTCAATCCAAAAAACATACAGTATATCAGAAGTGTATACAATTATGCGAGGCCTAGATGGGGTGAATTTGCACAGTCTTTTTCCCAGGGTTGAGGAAGCAAGAACTAAATGACGTATATTTGGGTGGACTTTTCAATGAGCTTCAATCATCACTCGCTTGTGGGAGAGGTGAAATGAGGTTGGAAAGGAGCTTGAGGCCTTTTGGAACTTTTCAACAGGCTTCAATCATAACTATCTATCAGGCACTTGGTAAAGGCCAGTATAAAAAAGCAAGGTGTAGGCGGAGCAGCCATTGTGTGAGTGAGCCAGTGTTAGAGTGGTCCAGGCTCAAGAGACAAAGGCTATAATTAAATTTCTAGTAAGTTTTTCTTTCTTCCTTTGTCTATTGCTACGTAGTTAATGAAGTGAGAATGGATCATGGGTTAGTGGTATGTTCTTCATGTGAGATGTGGGAACTCTAGGAGACCTCTAATTTCCCTGATAACTATGTACATTTGCACGAGGTTTATCAAACTGCATCTCCTTATAAATCATGTTAGGAAATTGAAACTTCAGCTGGATGACCTTCCACTCATATGGGAGAATGAGATGGCAATAGATAAGAGCTACAGGGAGGTAGTCACCCCTAAATTGCAGGAGGCAGGTATGTGTATGACTATCAAGAAAGGGAATAGGCACCCAGTGCAAAGTACCCCTGTGGCTGTTCCCCTCTGGTGTAAGTATACAGCTTGGATAATCTTGGGAGGGGACGATCTACGGCGGGGTGGGGGGGGGGGGGAAGCCACAGCATTCAGGTCTGTGGCACTGAGTCTGGCTCTGAGGCTCAGAAAGGAAGGGAGTGATAGGGATTTCTATAGTTAGAGAAGCAGACAGCAGATTCTGTGGATGTGAAAGCAACACTTGGATGGTATGATGTCTCCAAGGTGCCTGAATCGGGGGATGCGTCGGATCAGGTCTACAGCATTCTGAAGGGGAAGGGTAAACAGCTGGAAATCCCTTTTCCTACCTACTGACAGAGGTGGGAAAACAGATGAAATCCTGAAGAAAGAATATAAGGAATAAGGAAGAAAGTTGAAAACCAGGGCCTCAAAGGTAGTAATCTCCAAATTACTCCCTGTGCCACAGACTGGTGACGGCAGGGATAGGATGATTTGGCAGATGAATGTATGGCTGAGGAATTGGTACAGTGGGCAGATTTCTGGATTATTGGGATCTCTTCTGGGGAAGGTATAACCTGTACGAAAAGGGCAGGTTACATCTGAACTGGAGTAACCAGTATCCTTGTGGGTACGTTTGCTAGAACTGTTGGCAAGAGTTTGAACTAATTTGTCAGGGAGGTCAGAACAGGAGTGATAGCTCTGAGGATGGGGCATTTGGAATACAAGTAGAAGCAATGTGTAATGAGACTGTGAGGAAGGACAGGCTGGTAGATTATAGGACAAAATTGCTGTCAGTAGGGTGAGTTAAGTGGAACATGGGAGCAAAGTCGAAAAGGATAGTGAATACAGGACTGAAGAACTTATATTTGAACGTATGCAGTGTAGCGAATAAGATGACTGATCTTCTAGCACAGTTAGAGACTGGCAGGTATGACATGGGCATCGATGAGTCATGGCTGTAAAAGGATCATAGTTGGGAGTTTAATATCCAAGGATACACATTGTATCAAAAAGACTGGCAAGCAGGCAGCAGGGTGGAGTGACTCTGTTGGTTTAAAAACAAATGATGTCAAATCCTCAGAAAGAAATGACAGAGGATCAGTAAATATAGAATCCTTGTGGGCAGAGTTGAGAAACCGCTGATAAGATCCTGATGGGAGTTATATGTGGGGCTTCAAACAGTGGCCAGGATGTGGGGTACAAATTA